>NC_142118.1:30422500-30607500 GCF_056152115.1 Neolamprologus brichardi
AATTCACTTTCATTCAAAGACCTCACATAAACCCCAGTGGAAGATGCTTATTCATTGTGTCTTGACTGCCAAATCTCACAGCTGTAATGTGTGAATGTTTAAAATTTTAATTGCATAAAAGCTACCAAAGCTGCATACATAATCTCGTAACATAATGTTGAAAATGACATGCCTAAAAACGCAGCCTCCCTGACTATCTGCACAGGAAGGAGCTCATTGCTGAACTGGACCAAGACGAAAAGGACCAGCAGAACACGTCCCGTCTGGTGCAGGAGCACAAAAAGCTGCTGGAGGAGAATAAGAGTCTGTCCACATACTACCAGAAGTGTAAAAAACAGCTGGAGCTGATCCGGGTTCAGCAACAGAAGAGACAGGGCACGTCATGATGAGACACAAACTCTGCCACTCCCCCTCCTCACCCCCCCTCATCACCTCCACCCTCCTCACCTTCACCCTCCTGCGCTCCTCAATATTGCGCTGCAACACTACCCATCATCTGCTCTGCACATACACTGCTCCCAGTCCAGCTTTGGAAAGAGACCTCTATTCTACTGTCTGCTGCATGTTGCATTGTAGACCCAACAGGAAGACCTTTGTCTCCTGTATATACATTTGCACATCCTCACAGTGTCTTCTGTGAGCGCAGACCAAACAATCACTGGTCCTCCATTCAGATGAGCCCAGACACTGTCGCTGCCGCCACTGCGCTTCAGGACGGAGCGAGGTGGCCGACGTCTATGACCGAGACAACTTGCTGATGAGACGCAGGTTGTGTTTTCTCTGTGTTTGCTCTCAGGGCCTGTGGGCTAACCAGTCAGTGTCTGTTTGCGCTCCTCAGTGGTTAACGGCCACACCATCCTCCTCAGAATGTGAAACTCAAAACAAAGGCTTTGAAGCAGAATGTGCAACAAAATCTTTCTGCAGTGCGTGCTAGGAATCCCTGTTATCCAAATCATAGCCCCTTTTTAAATTCACCCATTATCTCTACCTTTTTAATTGTGAGCATGAGCCTCTCTATAGACCTCCAGTCAAATGTGTCAGCAGAAGGAAGAGCTTCACATTAAAATACACATTAAAAAGTGGGCTAGCTTCCAGAGTAAACACAAGGAGCTGTGGTATCCCTTCTTATTTGACCTCAGTGTTGTTTTGCGTTTTGTCTTTTCTATTCAGTAGTTCACTTTGTGTCATTTGTTTGCAATAGGACATATTTTATCTGGTCTGTGAATGGCCTAACGGACAAAATAGAGGAGGGTCACCTCCCTATACAGTAGAGGTTGTTTTTAGTTCACATGTTGCCTTAGAAGTTGCCTGCATTTTAAGTGCTTGTGTTATGTGATATTTAGTGGGGATAAAAGTTTTTTTTTTTAAGATATTTTTGATCTACTGAACATGAATGAAATAATAACGGAAAGAAGAGAGATAGATGTGTATCGTTGAACTGATAATGTAAATGTCTGCCAGCAGCTTTATTCCCAGGACTATGAAATGTACTTTTTTTTTCTTGGTGTCTCACATCTCGTAAGTATTTTTGCACAGTTGCTATTTAATCAGGTTATATTCAAATTGTATTTCTCATTATACTGGTTCTGGTTTTAAACATCCAAGACTTAACATCTTTTTAAGTCCTCCTCGTGAGATTGAATTATAACACACACACACACCTCTTTTTCGAAATGTTTCATAAGTTATTGGGAAGGGGATGCAGCATATGACATCAAGGAAGGCATTATGAAATAAACAAAATGGTGAAACGATGTGATGTGTGTGTTATTATGGAGGATGAAACTACAGAGACTAAAACCAATAGAATATACGTTTTAAGGCTATAAAGTTAGACATTTTAACATGGGGGTCATCTTTCAAGGTGGACACTTTATTCTGATTTTTTTTTGTTTATTTTTTTTATGACAAATCTAACAAATTTTAAAAAATAACAAACCCACATACAGATTCACAAAACACACCCAACCTGTACAATCATGTCCAACATACCCAAGATTCCTTTTTCATTCCTGGCTTCTCTTACTTTAGTAACAACAGTCCTGCTACAGTAAGAAAGATTTCAACCCAATAAGTCGACTCAGGGTGACATAAAAGGCAGTACTGGCAGCAAGTAGTCCATCTTAAACACAGACAGGTCAGTTGGCTGCTGTCTAAAACTATAATATATGATATCTAAACATAATAATCCAAAGAGGCTATAATGCAAACCAAAAGCTACAACGATGCTGCAGCCACTGAATCACTAAAATTGGAGGAATGCTGTGTAAATAAAGTCCCATATGTGCTGGGGAGGCAACCTGTCAGCCAACAGACAGTGTCATTGTCTCATCATTAAAACACAAGGAGCTCAGACTGTGCCTTTTTTTTTGTTTGTTTTTATCTTCACTTACAATTTTAGATGTATTTCTTTAGTCAGTAGGGATAAAGTGTCTGCATGTTAAGACAGACACTCCAGTTAATAGAATAATCAACAAATTCTAAAGCTTGTATCAAAGAAAATTTATGTTTACTTAGGGAATAATATGTCTTGTTGGTGTAGAGTGGGGAAATATCATTAATCATTTATTTGTGTATCCAGTAAAACAATTCAAATATTCTGTCATTGTAGTTCATAACATGATGAAAAACAAGACATTACAGACATTTTAAACAGCAGAACTTTGAGCCCAAATCTGAATCTCTGCTGCAGTGCCACCAGGCAGACAGCAGGTGGTACTAAACACACAGTCTTTGTAATGGAGCCACATAGCTGTGGATCTATTCTTCCTCAGATAAAGAACCATACATGCTCTGCCTACTGATTGCCACAATGAGTGTGAATGCCTATTTTCACACGCTACACTATATCAATTTTGTGCAATGTGCGCTCTTTTGAGTGGAGCTAATTTGGCCACCAAATCTATCTCACATAAGACGCATCTGGCCATTGACAGTAAGGACCCCCTCGGACCCCCCACCCCCACCCCCACCCCCCCCCCCCCTCCAACCACCCCCCTGGCTGCTGGTCTACATTTCAGCTCCAAATTCTGACAAAGGGGTTTTTTTGGTGGAGGGGCATTTGTGAGGGTGCTGCTAGTGTTTGAAGTTGAAAGCTAAATAGGGAACAATGACTCACTTTATTGTAGAGAAGTGATGTCATCTTCCTTCTCTTGCCAGGTATTCTCTCTCTCTCTCTCTCTCTCTCTCTCTGTGTGTGTGTGTGTGCGCGCGCGCAAGCTACTCCTCACTGAACTGGTAAACACAAGGAAGACAGAAGGTTGTTGCCAGCTTTGTCCAGCTCTCTTTTGTCTCAGAAGGCCATGTAAGGTTTGGCCAGCTGTAGGAAATCCAGTTTGATGGTTTATTTGTGTGTGCAAACAAGGAAGGAAGGCTTCTGTCCACAGAGCTTGTGTGTCATTGGCTGAATTGTATTTTGTAATTATATGATGTTTTATTTTCATAAGGAAACCTTCATGTCTGCAACTGGTTAGGACTTAAATTTAAAAAATAAAACAGCATGTAGCTGGAAAATAGTTTGTATATTCTTTAGTAACACAACTGATACCAAACCTGAACTCTGGTCACAAACCAATTTTGGTAAAGTTAAGTGCAAAAACATAGCGATATATGTCATCAAACTAAAAAAAACAATATTAAAGTAATAGGGCACCTGGCACGTGATTGATTTTGATTCTAGTGCCGGTACATTTAATTTCATTGCACTTGAAAGGACTTTGCTTCAGCTGACATCAACATTTTGTTACCAAAAAGATGTTCTAGGTCCTTTGTAAGGTTTGACACCCAACCTTAGCTCAGTAGTTTCTACATCTGTTTAACTGTGACCACACAATTATAAAATATGTTCTTTCAGAATAGGCTTGTTCAAGCTCTCACATTTTCCAATATCCTGGCACACTTCCCAAGTTTTTGTACAGAAGATTCCATAGTTGTACAAACACAACTATAGAGAAAACATGTTAATGTAAGATATCTGCAAAAGTGCTCTAGGTCACTTTGATTTGTTAAATGCTTGCACGCAGGTTGAGGTTCAGTAATACTTGTATAATATTTTAGTTTTATTGTTGCAATTCAAGTGTAGTGTAGTGTATGTTTTGTTCTGCCTTCTCAAACCTAAACCAAATCAGAATGCAAACTATGTTCTCTTATTCATATATATGATGATGTAATACGCAATCCTGAATTGCCTTTGTTGAAGCGCAGTACTGAATGCAGCGGAGTAATGTCATCCCTCTCCTCACTGGAAGGGAAAGTTGAGGTTGCATTGGAAAACTGTGTGTGCTTTATGTTTTATCTATGGCATGGTAGCCATGGAAACTGGATGACATAAATAGGCTAGCAGTGGCAGAGAGAGGGATGTTGCAGTTTTTAATAATGGACAGAATTTGGGTCATGATATCTTGCTTGATCTGATCTTGTTAGATCCATAAATTGCATCATGTGCCACTTACAATTTCATTAATTTGCATGAATCCCTGCTTGGTCTTCAAATCAGCTGCAGGCAGTCATTTAAGAACTGAGTGATGTCTCCTTGCAATCATTAAAGCAATGTTAGAGGAGGAAAAAGCCACATGTTCTTACACCAATGTTTTTCTTTGTTTACTTTATTTCATGTCTTATGTAATTACATATTGCAATTCAGCTACATTAACAGCTTAAGCATGCTAATTGAGATCATGAATCACTTTGCTATTTGAAATAGCACTCAACACAATCATTTCCCATTCATAATTTCACTGCAGGTCTATTTAGAGGGGCACTAATAAGAGCGAGGGAGGGAAAGAACAGTAACTGCTCTAGTTTCTGATGCAGAATTGCAAGGGAAAGCTCTGACAAATGTTCTGTGATTATTAGCATATCAGTGGTTTGTTTCTGTTTAATTAATTTTCATGGAAGAGCATCTGAGAAACGTCTACGTGATTTCATAGTGGCAGAAAAAGGTCAAAGTCTGTGCAGCATGCTGGAATATACAAACTATGGTTCCTTAATGACAAGACGCTGCTAACAAGCCAGCAAGCAAAGCAGACTTAAAAGCATCTATTATGTGTCTTGTGCAAACTCAGCCAACACTGATGTTAAGGTACAGACCATGGAATACATTTCTAAATCACAGCAACAAGATGGGTGATAACCTAAACACTAATCAAATGATTTTAATCAAATTGGTATTTAAGAATCAATAGAAGAAAATACTGAAAGAAAGTTTCATTAACTGAAGTTAGTGTTAGTAGACACACAAGTACTGAATTCAAGTAAAAGGCTGGAAGTAATTGAAGTCTCATATGAAGCCAGTGCTGAAAGTTAAATGTGTAAACGATCTGAAGTGTTCATTGAAAAGTCCCAAAATGAGTTAACTTTCTAAAAGAGGTTATTGTGTCAGTGAAAACCCCAGTGTAGTCAAAGGCAAGTGCTGAACGCAACTGGTGTTTCTTTATTTAGGTTCCTTTTTGCTATCACCTGCTAAACTGTTACTTTTTCTGGTGTTGCTAGGAGTGGAAAAAGACTGCAGCAGCATGATAATCCTAGTAATAAATACATAAAAAAGGAGCTCTGTGGTAACTGGCAGTCTGTTGCAGCAACTGTTGTGTTTCTTGCTGTTTTTCATTACTTCTGAAAAATGAGGTTGAGTAGCTCATCTAATAATCGGAAGGAATATATATACATATATATATATGTGTGTGTGTGTCAGTAAACGCTACCATCAGACTGACTAATTTCTGCCTAACAGACCACAATATGTGAGACTGGGCAGTGCTCTGTCTGATTTCGAGATGAACATGTCAGGAGCTCCTTATGGCTGTCTTCCTGTTCAACTTGTATGCCCCTAGACTTTCAGTACAACTCATTCCAACTACAAAAATACTCTGATTCTGCAGTGGTTGAGAACAGAGCACTAATGTGTGTTTGTTTTTTTTAAAGAAATTCACTTCTGAAGGTGAATAAATCAGAGAAAAGCTGATGGACTTAACATTGAAAAGAACACCTACATGGCTCCCGTCTGGGGGTTTCCTCCTCCTCGTGCTGGGATGGACGTGCGGTTGTCATCAGGATGTGAGGCCTCAGGGGGGGCTGCAGTTGGCCCGGATCTCCTGGATCTATCTGTGTCTGCCTCTGGCTCCTGGGGACATTATTGTGCTTTCCCACCCTTTTTTATCAAGTACAATTTATGACAAAGGCACATACACAGACACTTGCTTACTTCTTACAGGTGCAGCAGTTTGTGATACATTGTGCTTTTCTATTTGTGCTCTATCCCTTTATTATATTTTCTCATATTTTTTACCCCCTTCATTCTTTTTTTCTTCCTCCTGCCTGTCAGCTTAGACATGGTCATACTACATATAAAATGTAATAACGAAGCCTAAATGCATCTGACATAAGACGCATCTGGCCACTGAGAGTAAGACTGCTCCCCCCCAGGCTGCTGGTTTACATTTCGGCTCCAAATTCTAAAAAAAAAAAAAAACCCCGCATGAATATGAGGAGCCTATAGAGCTCATCTTGGAAAGAACTAATTCAGGCTCTAATAACTGTAACAAAGGCTCTGGCCACTACATTGAAAACATATACCAGAGAAGCAGAGGCCAAGACAATAAATAGCCTGTTCTCCAAAGATCCATCCAGCATGTATCGGGGGAATAGGGTAGACTTACCCAGAGCTGAAACTGGAAGAATATCAGGAAACAAGAAGCTTTAAATAACACCAGTGCCAAGTGGCTGGTAAAGCCACAATCAGACCATAGCAACCTCCCAGAGCTATATACGCCACCAAGACAGACATCCAACAACAAGTCTCCAGAATGAAGAGCTGTGAAGCACCAGGACGTGACATGATCCGTGCCTACTGGCTGAAGAAGCTATTCTAATCTTGGATCACCTGGCAGCACAAATAAGGGGTCTGCTAACAGAAGGTACTCCTCCAACTAACACAGAGCAGAACAATCCTGGTAATGAAGGATCTCATAACATCAGCCTATTGCCTTTCTTTCCATGGCATAGAAGCTCCTATCAGACATCATAGCAACCAAACTGAGTAGGCACATGAGTGAATACATGAGCACAGCTCAGAAAGGAATTGGAAATAACACCAGAGGATCAGCAGTATACCAGGGCTAAGACCTGGCAGGCAGATCTGAGCAAGGCCTGAAAATTGCCCCACGCATGGCACAGGTGGAGGCCCTAAGCATCAGATCCAGAGAGGCAGTAGTCTACCACAGGCAACAGGACACAAGTTGCAGATTGGTGCCCTAGAGACTATACAGCACATAGTAGCTGTGTGTGAAATGCAAGCTAAGAGAGCGTACACTTAGAAGAAAATTCAGGTGGCCGGGATAGTGTACAGGAACATCTGTGCTCCATATGGACTAGAAGTCCCCAAAGAGACTCCACCAAAGGGGGTGGGGAACAACAGGGCAAAGGTCCTGTGGGACTTCAAGTCCCAAACAAGCAGCTACTGGCCAACCAGCCAGACATAGTGGTGCAGTTGTGGTAGATGTGGTAATCATGATTTTAAAGATGAGAAAATAGAGAAGTACAAGAAGGAAGAGCTGGAGCAAATGTGGAAGATAAAGTTCAAAATGGTCCCAATGATAATCTGAGAATTAGGAGCTGTAACCTTGAAACTGGAATAGTGTCTCCAATAGATTCAAGCCACGGCACCACTCTCTGCCCAGAACAGAGCGCTTTCTTCTTGTATCCTCTTTTCTTGCTCCCCACAAAGACACATCTGGCCATAGAGGTAACTGAACATTCTCACATGGTTTGTAGTGACACATTTTGGTTCCCTGGGAGCTCACGTGGCTTTTTCTCTATGTGAAAACAAACCAAACCAAGGGGGAAAGCTGCAAGCTCACAAACTCGTCAACCAATTCGGACAAGGGTAAACTACGTATAGGTGTGAAAACGCCCTAAGATACTGTGCAGAACCCTCAAACTGCCTTTGGAAGCGGACCCGAGCATAAGGAACACACACATATCGTGTGTGTCTATGTGTGTGTGTGTGTGTGTATATATATATATATATATATACATATATATATATAGATATATATATATATATATACATATATATATATAGATATATATATATATATACATATATATATAGATATATATATATATATAGATATATATAGAGATAGATAGATAGATAGATAGATAGATAGATAGATAGATAGATAGATAGATAGATAGATAGATAGATAGATATATTCAACCTTTAATATTAATTTGTTTTGGCCACAATAAGTCTAGATAAAATTCAATATGGTGAAAACCTTCATATGCCTTCACACGATGGCCCAGCTGAATTTTTGTTTCAGATCACCTCTGCTGAGACTCAGTAGGATGTTGTAATAATACAGCTGACAGGCTACTGCTGCGTCATGCTGGAAAGAGATGCACGAGTTAGTGGTGAGGGATTTGTGTGTTACTGTAAGAAGAGCATCTTGTTCCCTCATGCCCTCTGGTTCAGGAAGCAGGAACAGACAAGAGTAGGGCTATAAAGGAAAATGAAATAACAACAGCAAATATTCCTGAATACATGGTCACTACAACATCTTTTTGCCTGCTGCAAACATTTGATTGACACAGTGCACAAGCTTATTCATAATTTAAGCTTGCTCAACATAAAGCTGGGATGCAGTAATATGCTCACATTTTCTCCACTGACATTGTGACTATAACATTTCAGTACAGAGCATCTGTTTGGTGGCAGGTGAAACTAAATATAGGAGACAGGCCATGCAGTTCAAAGTGAACTTTTGCCAAACACAAAACCTCACAGTTTTCCAAAAGCAGAGGTCTAGGAAAAATAGAAACAAGCAGTCAAACGTGAAGAGGGCTTTATTCACCAGTAGGTTTGCTGTGACGCATGATATGCACATGTATGCAATGTGACATGTTGATATGTAAATATATGTACAGAAAGGCAAGCAAAGACAATTAACCACCAGTACAGATTTCATGTTGCATATTTAGATTTCAGATTTATTTATTAATTGTCAATAGTTGCTTTGTGGGGCTAGGTTAATTGAAAAATCTAAATTGCCCATAGGTGTGAATGCGGGAGTGAATGTGAGTGCAAATGGTTGTCTGTCCCTGTGTGTTAGTCCTGCGACAGACTGACGACCTGTCCAGGGTGTACCCCACCTCTCGCCCTATGACAGCTGGGATAGGCTCCAGCAACCCTGAAAAGGATAAGTGGAGGTGAATGGATGGATGGATGTTGCTAGAACATAACAAAAATTACAGAGGTGCCCTCTGTGATAAAGAAAATACAAAAAAAAAAAAAGATGCTGTACCACAGTCATACTGTGGCAGAGGATGTTCTCGATTACAGCTCTGTAAAAGTTCTGAGCAACTCGGGGGAGAGTCCAGCCCTCTTCAGTTTCCTGAAGAAGAAGAGTCTTTGTGGAAGCTTCCTCACCAGAAAGGAGGTGTTCAGTGGCCAAGTCAGATCTGGAATTTGATGTTATCCACACACTCCACCACCTCCCCTTGGATGAGGTGAGGTGGCTGCTCTGTCCTCCTGAACCTTCCATAGTCTACTGGCCTTGCTGGTGTTAAGCAGCAGATTGTTCAGTATCACCACTGGGGCAGGTGCTGGATCCCCTCCCTGTGGAGGATTTCATCGTTTGTTATAAGACTGACTATAGTGGTGTTGTCTGGAAACTTCAGAACGTTTTTTAATGAGCGGATAGCTGTGCAGTCGTTAGTGAATAGTGGGAAAAGAGTACTGTATTCAGGACCAGAGTGGATGATGTTCTGTCTCTTATTCTCTCATCTTAGCCGCTATTGTGCCTGATATATGACCCCCTATAAGCAAGCACTTTGGCAACAGTGGGAAGGAAAACCTCCCCTTTAACAGGAAGAAACCTCCAGCAGAACCAGGCTCAGGGAGGGGCAGCCATCTGCCACGACCAGTTGGGGTGAGAGAAGGAAGACAGGATAAAAGACATGCTGTTTTATACAAGTTTTATACAAGTTTTTACTAAAGCATGTCAGTGATGCATGCTAAGATACAATATATCTCACTGAGATATCAACATAATACCAAAGAACTTGTCCAGAACTATTACACTGTCCCATGAAGCTGTAGTCCAAAAATGTAAATTTCAGTCTTCTGGGAATGTTTGTATTTCTGATAGTCAGTGTTGGGAAGGTTACTTTTAAAATGTATTCCATTACAGAATACAGAATACATGCCCCAAAATGTATTTTGTAACATATTCCGTTACGTTACTCAATGAGAGTAACGTATTCTGAATACTTTGGATTACTTAACATATTATCATGCTGTTTACAACTACATGAATGTACTATTGCTGTGATTTATTACTGTTACTGAAGGTTCGCGGCTCTGAACCGCAGTAAAGGGACCTCTGGCTAATACGACGGGTTCGTGTTGGGCTCGTAGCTGAAAACTAGCTTTACTTTGTTGTCTGGGTCAACTTTGCTAGCGAAAGACAGAGAGAGGCGCTGAAAGGCTGCTCCAACTGAACTTATTGTTTCAGAGGAAAACACGAACACGGTGTACAGTCGAGTCTTAATAGCTTACTTACAACTGGGCTGGTCAGGCACTCTTCTTGGCTGCAGTGGTTATTATTATATTTACATGCTTCCAGCTCCCGTTTCTGCTTGATGACAGCTCGTAGTTTTCCTTTTTCTCCCTCCCTCGCTCACAGATACATAATGGGTATGACAGTCCATTCTCCCTGCAGCACGGACTACACTGCCTATGATGCTACATTCTTTAGAGCTATACCTGTAGCATTCTGCCTATTAGCTTAGCACAACAACAACAGGCGCTCTCTCATCCAGGAAATACTCAGAGAGAGAGAGCGTCACCCTGTTACCATGGCAACCGTAACGCTGCCACCTGGAACTACAGAACGTAGCTGTCAAACAAAACCCAAACAGTCCTGACCCGCCACAATATGAAACAGGGAAGTACCGCCATGTAATCCATTTATTTCAACAAAGTAACTGTATTCTAAATACCACCTTTTTAAACGGTAACTGTAACGGAATACAGTTACTCATATTTTGTATTTTAAATACGTAACGGCGGTACATGTATTCCGTTACTCCCCAACACTGCTGATAGTAGGGATCAGTTCATTAGAAATGGTAGTGTTATTTACTACAATTTATTTTCCAGAAAAAAAATGCACAGAAACATTTAAAGCTGCAGTAAGGCAGATGTTTTATTTCTGTCTTGGTGTAAAGTTGGTATAGTGCAACAAAATTCACTCTACTTTTAGCTCTGTTTGTTTTCACCAATTCTTGAGAAAGTCATCTGACATTTTAAAATAATGAAAAAAAAAAAGATCAAATAAAACTGTTGGACCGCTCCGTGAATTCACTGTTTTAAGCAACATATCATGTATCCACTGGTTGTCTAAAAAGGTTGATTACTGTAGTTTTAAAAATATATAGCGAGGTTAAAATTAGGTAGTGAGTTAATTTAAAACTGTGTATTGGTTCATATTTCCAACATGTAGTCAGATTTTCAGTAAGACTGATTTCAAATGTAGAATGACTACTTTTAGGATGCGTACAGTGTGAGCGCTCTCAGTGGTGCACACATATGTGTGTGTTTGTGTGTGTTGGGGGGGGGCGTGTTGGGCTGAGCTGCAGAGTGCTGGCAACAGCCTGTTATTACAGTCCATGTGACTGACAGTGTGTGGGCGAGAAGGTAATTGCTGGAGTATGCCTGTGGTGACGAGGGCCTTCAGGGGAGCGGATGTTGAGCAGACTGAGGCACACAGAACGCACAGAGAAGGTGCAGGCAGCCCAGAACTGATGACTCATCTCTCACAAACCATTCCCTCTTGTTTGTTTACTCTGCTCTTCTGCAGCCTGAGTAAGAGTGCTGACAGACAGGGGACTGTCACCCAGTGACTGGGCCGTCTTAAAGGATTTCACCTGTTTAGACTTCAGGACAAGCGGCTTATTTAGATCCAGGTCCGCTTCCCGTGTAAACAGCCTCCAGAATTGGCAGACTCTAAGCTTCTATTTACTGCACTGAGAAAGAGAGTCAGTCGTGTCTGCATCTACTAACCGGGCTCCTAAAATAAACTGCCAGATGCTAAGCTTTTTATTCATTGTGGATACTATACTGTTAAAAGTATATGCATTGCTTTCAATTAATGAACTGGCACTGCCATGGACACCCCTAAGAAGTGTCCCCTCATTTTTAATCTATCCTCAATAACGACACTGTTCATAATAAGAACAATAATAATTATCATCATCATCATCTTTTAGCTTCTTCCTTTAGGTTTCACAGTAGATCATCTGCCTCTTCTTTCACACCAACCCTCTATGTCTTTCTTCACTGCATCCATGACCTCCTCTGAGGTCTTCCCGTTTTCCTCTCGGCAGCTTCATCTTCAGCATGTTTTCTCATTGATAGCCACTATCCACATGTCACTGATATGTGCAGAAAAGATACAGTGACATGTCACAGTGTAACATGTCACATGTCAATCTTAACCTTGTCCCTCTAACTTTGTCTTCAAACCACTCAACCTAAGTTGTCTCTCTCCAGGTCAGCATCCTGTTTTTTGTTTGTTTGTTTGTTTGTGTTTTTGCATTATACTATCCTTCTGTCACAAATCACTTCTGGCACTTATCTCCTGCTACTCCACCCTGCCTCCCCTCACTTCTTTACTTGTCTTGTACATGTCCGTTGCTTTGGATGGTTGACACCATGTATTTCAACTCTCTATCTCTGCTATTTGCATGTTCATATTTCCACCTGTCTCCCTCTCATGCACACATAGATATTCTGTCTTGGTTCTAGTGACTTTCCTTCCTTCTCTCCAGGACATACCTCCACCTCTCCAGACTCTTCCACCTGCTCCCCAGTTCAGTTTCAGTTTTTATTTGTCATATGCAAGTTAACACAGGGTCAACATTGCAATGAAATGTATTTGAAGAGCAGAAGACAGTCACTCAGCAGTATAGTAGGGTGACGGAGGGAGGGTGGGGCACGTAAACGAGAATGAACAGCTTGCAGAACTGGGACAACCAGAAGGAGTGTGTTTGGAGGCGTGGTCCTGCTCCTGAAATTCCGATACATAATCTCCAATACTTTTGTCATCTAACACCATCACAAAAAAAGGGAGTCAGAGCCAATCCCTAATATAATCCCACCCCAGTGCAACCCCTTCTGGCTTTCTCTACAGACTGATTCTAATATACAGATCTTTTCTACTCTCCCCGAGTACTCAAAGCACTTAATACATCATACCATATTCACCCACTGACACAAGCACTTTCTTCTATGATTTTAAGTGCTTACTGAGTAACATTCATACAAATTCATACTCCAGTCGGATAAGGTTAACATCTTGCCAAAAGATATTTGGCATGCAGCCTAGGGGAAGCCAGTGATTGAACTACGAACCTTCCGATCAGTAGATGACCTGCTCTACTGACGCTCAATGATCATCACTCTTTTCTCAGTTTAACTTCAGCAGCTGTTTCCTATAGCTTCATAATATGGTTCATCAACTTTGTCCTCCTGTAGTTACTTACCTTCCTGCCCATCCGACCCTCCCTGAGCTTGGTTTTTCGTGAGAAACCTCATGTTAAAAGTGAGTTTTTTCTTCTCATTGTCACAAAGTGCTTGGTCATAGGGGGTTGTCTGATTGTTGGAGTTTTCTTTGTATGGTTAAAGGTTCTTCATATTACAATATAAAGCACCTTAAGGAAACTGTTTGTATCAACAACTCTATATCAGTAAAAAGGAGTAGAATTCTTTAAAATAGATACCAGTTCTCAGTCTCTGGAATTGTGTTATAGAGTCTGGTCAAAAAGTCCACTGTCTTTTCTCCTAAATATCACCTGTGGAGAAAAAAAAACAGGTAATTGATCATGTGCGGAGGAATGATTTATTTGAAGAGTTTCAGTCAGGTTTTAAAGCTAATCACAGTACACAAACAGCTTTAGTGAATGCTGTGAATGATCTCTGTGCTTATGCTGCTACACCACATTGCAACGTTCAATACCACTGACTATAATATTTTATTACAGTGATGAGAGCATGCTGTCCGTATTAAAGATGTTGTTCTATTTACATTATGCATTCTTCCTTTAGGCTTTAGGCATCATTAAAAGGCATAGCATACATTTTTACTGCAACGCAGATGAGACCCAATTATTAAGTATTGTCACAGGAAATTAACCGTCTGCAACAGAACCAATCTGACTGTAGTCGATTGTTTCTCCAAAGCTGTACATTTAAATGCACTTCCCAAGCTTCCCAGCTCCTCATTAACCATGTCTTTCAGCTGTACAGCGTACTATTTTTCTTTGTTTCTGACTTTGTCTCTGAGCAGTTCACCTCTCAAGTTTGAAAGGAGTTTTGCTCTTTTGAGACAAGGTAAGTCTGTCTTCTGGTTTCCACTATCAAACAGCCAAACTGAGAAACTTAACAACCTGGAGTCTGCACTGCAGTGTGTGGTCCAGCTAAACTAGTCCACGTAAACCCGGCTTTAGCTGAGTATACACACTGAATGATCTCTTTAGCCACCGTGTCCCCTGTAGAGGCTCACCTAGGATATCAACCACCTCTGTTTATGACCCAGAAGAGCAAATCGTCATCCAGAATCATAAGCAGTGCTTATAACACAAAAATAAAACAAAATAAAACAGGTGTATAAACCCTCGAATTTATAAGAGAAGGAAAAGTGCTCAGTGCATTATGTGTAGCCCCCAGCAGCCTAAGCCTATTGCAGAATAGCTAAGGGAAGATTCAAGGTCACGAAAATCCAGCTCAAGTGACGCTATGTATGTTTTGGGGGCTATTTTTGCCATTTGGTATTAGTGAAATACGAAAACAAATTCCCCACAACACTTACAAGCATATTTTCCATAGTAAAAACAAAAACATGCCAGAAGACTTTTATTTAAAACACACAGACATGCACACAACTCTGACAAGGTCATATCGTATTTATTCGCCCCTGGATTTTTTATTTACTCCACAACTAACACACAAGGTATTGTTAAGGTTTTTACTTTTAATCTTGATGGATATTCTAAGGTGTTTATGTTCATAATAGCCTGGCAACTGCACTCACTAGCCACGTTAGTAGGTATACCTTGCTAGTACTAGGCTGCACCAGTCTTCTATTGTCCAGTTCTAGTAGTACCCAGAATGGTTCCCAGGGTGGTCTTTTATTGCTGTAGCCCATCTCCTTTCAGGTTCGCTGAGCTTTTCTCTTTTTCATACCTTTGTCTGTAAAGCCTAGAGATGGTTGTGTAGGAAAATCCAGCCGATGAGCAGTTTCTGAAACATGCAGACCAGCCAATCTGGCACAACCAAGTAGCGTTCAAATTGTCCATGTCTACATACTTGCACTGGTTTGCTCCCAAGTTGTTTTTTGATTAGATTCAATTTAGAACCACTCAACAACCTGGGTGTATCTAATAATGTGGCCAGTTAGAATATATGTATTGCTTTACTCCTAGATTTCTAGACAAGTCCAGAAGACATTTATATGTTCCTTTGAATACTGTTGACTCCATTCCAATGAGTTTTGTTTTTATTGTTGTGGCCACAGTACAGTGTTTGTTGACACAGCAGATGAGAAATTAATGTATATGAGATCAAATTTAGGGAGCATTATCAAAAGCCCGACGGAACTTAAATCCCACTATATTTTTACCTGAAGGATGTGATTTCCACCTTGCTAATACACGATTAATGATACTGATTAGCATGCAATATTGATTAATACTGCAAATATGTGACAGAAATAGAAATTGGCAATATGATTTTAAGATAATATATTGTTACTTTTTGCTGGTTGTGATACAAAACTCTGTGGTTTTTGCAGGATGTAGAAGACATATTTAACAGGCGTGCTGTGAACAAGGGTGCAGGCTGCCAACGCACTTCACATGAAAAACATCTGAAAACTTGTAACTTGAATTTGTGACATGATCATGTGCAATTATTATTGTTTGAATTATTTCCTGTGATTTATATTATAAGTTCTTATTTTTGCCAAACCATTAGAAAAGCAGCCAGCAAACAAAGCTGTGCTACAGACTGTTGTACTTCTAGTTTGTAAGCCCATTTTTGATGGTGGGAAACTATAATTGTTGTGTTTATGTGGCAAGAAACTGGCTTCCCACCCATGTGAACTCTCCAGCTCTCCGCCCACATGCATGCATGCATGCAATGCACACTCATAGACAGTGGACAAACACACACTGACAACCTGTCATTGGTGGTGGCTCAGATTTTTACCTTTTAATTTGGGAGAAACTGAGAGACCTGCAAACTGTATCTCAGTGCGTCAGCTACATTATGTGCTATATTGTGCCTTTTGTGTGTTATTGAAGATCTAAATGTGTTTTTAAAAGTTCAGTGTCTACGTATGTCTAAAATGATCCCTAAAGTGTAGATATAGGATTCCATCGACAGAGGCAAGTAAATTTAAGTCAAGGCCTTTGATGTCCTCTTCTTTCATGCTCTTTTGAAACAGAGTCTAGAAAGTCTATTGACACCAGTGCCACCTACAACTCAAAGTTAAGATGCTAACTTGCAACAACATGACTTGTTGGTAGGGCATATATCAGATAACTGCCTTTTAATGAGGAGAGGTCATTTGGAAGAACTGGACATAATTTTCTAAGAAACAAAATTCAATTAATTTATTTTGACTCAATGGAGTTGGGGAAGAAGCAGGTTGCAGATATAAGAGACTGAAAGAAAAAATGATAGGGAAGGCAGTCAAGAAGCATGGATGTAAAGAACAGACTAAACATCCAGTAAAGCAGGCGGATTGGTGATTACAGGTCTTCCTTACTGAACTTAGGCGTATGCTTCATCTCTTGTGCTATAGAATTTGCCAACAGATTTCCTTCAGGAGTATTTAAGTCAGCATCATTTAAGTCAGCATCATAAAGTCTGCAAAGGGGTTTAGTGATATAAACAATAATTCCATTTAAATATATAAAGTCTTAGAGGCAGGTAATACATACTTGATCTGCATAAAACATCATTTCTTTGATGATGGCTGTTTGCAAAACTGTCCTTATCGCTACGCTTTAACTGACCAAAGCTGTAAATAATGTATTCACACCACTGAGGTCAGTTATGATTTACATATTTAAGATGCATTTTGGGAAAAGAATTTGAATTCACGTTACAATGAAAAGAAAAGAAAAATTACCCTTAAAACAAATTTTTTTCAGAACTCGCATGCTTGTGCTAAGTCTATATGCACATTTAACGTGGCAAGGCCAGAAAAAAATCTGCTGTTTTAGAAAGATTTGGATTTGAAGGAGGTACAAGCTGTATAACAGAAGTGTTCTAGTTATGCATATAAACACACATAAATGACATCAGTAGTCAGGTTCTTCAAGGGCCTGTTTGCAGAAAACACCCATGATGACCATACTGTTAAATGAGAACACAAGACAGTTTGGAAAATCTCTGTGTTTTTGTTCAACAAAGTGTTTCGTCCAATACCAGCTATATAGTCGAGGGTTTTTATCTAGTGCAGTTTAGTAAATTTACACTATGAGCAAAACAGGTACATGTACAGTCCTGCATGCACTCAAAGCAATGACTCATAAGAAAAGTGTTCAAAGCAAATCCAAAAGCACATAAAAAAGCCTCTGCTCAGAACGAAAGACATGTCGGTCAAAGAGTCATTACTTCGAGAGCTGGGGTGACTCATTTCTAAGTGATTCATCAGACTTTTGCGGTCACCCAAATACGACCGCCAGCCAAAAAGAACTTCCATGAATTTGCTGGATAAGGAGTGTGGCAAGTCCAGACAGAGGCACAAGGACATAAATGCAGTGCTGTTGTCAGCCAGCAAGCATGCCTTGAAACCAAATGCCTTTGATTACATCAATAGCTGGAAGTCTGAGAGGGACCCAAAGACCCAGCTAACCACCATTCATAACGGGGGCTTCCACAGACCGACCCGTCAGGCTCGTGTTACCTTCAGGTCTGATCCGTATTCTTGTGTTTTAGGAATACGGATCAGGCCTGAGGGTTCCAAAGGTTCCACTAGCATCCCCTCACTACACATCACTGCATGGACCTTCTTTTTTCTGAATGGCATGCTGTTTTTATTAGGTCTAACACTTAGACTTCCTAGATTATTCCTGTGTAGGCTCTGTGTGGTAAGGCTAGTACATTGTAAACATTTGCACTACCACTCCTGCGTTAATCTGCCACGGTTTCCTCCAATTCCCCCACTCGGCCGATTTCAGTCATCTGCCTGTCCTGAACAGATCGGGTCATTGGGTGCAGGAATGGCAGTCTGTCTGTGTGTCTGTGTGTCTGTGTGTCTCTGTGTGTGTGTGTGTGTGTGTGTGTGTGTGTGTGTGTGTGTGTGTGTGTGTGTGTGTGTGAGAGAGAGAGAGAGAGAGAGTGAGTGTGTACTCTATAATTAATACTCTATAATTAAATTCTCTGTATGCATTGGGAGAATGAGCATATGGATGACTGTCAAAAATGCACACTGAGACAAAGACGTGACGCTCATCTCCCAACACCCTTTAGACACAGGGCTGCTCCCACCTCCTGAAGGCCCCCGGCCCGGCTTTGAAGGCCCACAGCTTTGCATATAGGAGCTAAAAATCCTCATATGTCCTGAAGGTTTCTGCAAAGATTCATATGAATATGAATATCTTTACTAATCTGGGGGATTAGCTGCTGCATTGTCAAACAATGTCTTTAGACTCCCAAAATCACCCTTTGACAGACTTCTTTGCTTTTTAGTGTCATTTAGCTCCTTATTTATGGGTGCCCTCGTTTTCCTCTTCCACATTTGACGTTTGAATTATGAGTAATGCATGCTAAAACGTGATTTTCCTCCAAACCTAACAAGGTAGATGTAGTGGCTTTTAGTATGTGGGGTTTTTGTTTAATCGATTAATTATTTGACATTTTATGTTAATTTTATGATTTTTTTCTTTATTTAGTTCAAAAGCCCGAAAAATGTATTTCTTATCTAGGCATTTCAGCTTTGATCATCAGAAGGATGATTTCTTGACATATCCTTTAATTAAGACAGTCCATGTTTCATCTCTGACTGTGTTTCATTATTCTCTACATGTTAATTGCATGTTCAGTGTTCATGATCAGGGCTTACTTATTTACAAATTCTTGTTTATGAGTTATACTAGAAGAAAATTAATAAAATGAACTCACAGTCATGAATTATTATCACCACCTCCCTATTCATAATGTACAAAAGTATAATATCTCCCTGCCTTTTATCTGAACACCTTAAAAACTCCTGGCTTTTTTATTTTGATGTCAGGAACAGCACAATTTCAGATTGTTGGTTTAATGCTATTCTCTGAATGCCACTCAGTGGAATATCCAGTATCCAATATCCAAGTAAATTCTGCCACAAAGAAGGGGCTGTATGTTTTACAATGATAATTCATAATTATATGCAAACTCCCCAGGGGACATTTCCCCCGTTAGAAATTAAAACATCTCCAGTGAGTGTTTACTTGTCCAAAAAGGGTGCGAGTGCCTTCCAGGTATTTAAGCTGAGCAGAGTTCTTCAGCTTACTCCCCTTTCACAACTTCGCTCAGCTCATAAAGCACCATTCATTTGCATTTCCGTTCGCGAGAAAAAACGAAGTGGTTTTTGCACTAATTACAGTCTCCAGGTTTGAGTGTGCACATTACAATATTAGAATATATTCTTTAAAGAGAAATATGAGCACTCATATTCATCACCATCAAGGCAAACTGGCAACAGCCCCACAGGCTGACGCTTTTAGGTTCCTAAGACCTCCTCTGTGTCAGATGTAAGGAGTTGATCGAATTTTTGTAATAAGTTGTGGCCCAACTGACAGTTGACTGCAGTTCAACAAAAGAGCAATCTCTACTTGAATGGTTACATCTGAATTGTTTTTAAAGAACATATGAAATAATACTGTCAGCTGTTTGAGGAGAAAATACAGACATTCTTTTGTCTTCTGTCCGTCCTATTGTACAATCTTTTTTTTAATGCTAATGTGTTACCAGGAAACTAACATGTTCGAAACAAACAGTAGCACTGAGAGTAAACTCAACTATAAAATAATTAACTGTAATTCAGATGTCTTTTTACCACTATGTTTGATCAATCCTAAAAGCAACAATTTTCTGCAGCATTAATCTTTTGTCTTATTTGTAACATCACTGCTTTTTACTGTTGTATGTTCTTTAGAGATTTCCAATCACCATTTTCTCATCGCTATCTGATAATGTCTCTGATTTGAGAAGGCTGTACTAATAAGGGTCATTTTGTGTGAAGAAGAATAAATGGTTAATGGACTGGTCCGCATATACTGCTTTTCTACTCTAGCATTCAAAGTGCTTTTCATTCACCCAATTTTTTCTATGTCAAAGTGTTTTCTCTCGCAGATTCAAACTCCAGGAGCATCAGGAGCAACTCGGGGTTCATTATCTTGCCTAAGGACACTTTGGGTTAGTCAGGGATCAAACCAATAACTTTACAACTAGTAGATGCCCTGCTTCACATGCTGAGCCAAACCTCCTTTGAGTAGGATAGAAAGTTAATAACTTTCTCTTAATTGCTGTGATACCTGTTATCTCCAACTGGAGTTTTAGGTTTTTTCAAGCCAGCTAATGCAAAGAAAGCTTGGCATAGTTGAACTTCATTTGCACAATATCCCTTAGATGCTTATATCTGTTTGTTTATTTATTTATTTAGTAGCTAAGTTATTTAGTAGAGACCCACTTTACACTGCACACAAAACATGTGTGTTATAAACATTAATTAAAATGATTACAAAATAAAAACACTGAATTTCTTAGGTGACAAATTTTTCATTAGTTTTATAATTTCATTTTTGTTTTTTAAGAACTTACACTAGCCAGAGTGCTACAGTGCTGTCAGACTGTTGTCGTGACAGGACATGGAATATAACTTTTAATAAAATTTAAACACTTTATTGAAGTAAAGTTTTAGTGAAGTGCTATTTTACTGTATTTCTGTGATATGATAACATTGCACAGTTGCTGCAGATTTGTTGGCGACACTTTTAAGATGTGAATGTCCTGTTCCATTACATCCCAAATGTCTGTTTGTTCTGACTGTGGTCATAAATGGATGGCTACGGTCGGAAAGAACACTCGGATATGCTGTGGCATTTAAACAATGCTTACTGGGTACTAAAGGCAATGGAAATAGCCAAAAAATATCAACCATGCCATGCCAAAAGACCATCACCAGCGCTGAATATTGCAGTACAATTTAAGACTCGTCATGGCAGGCAGCATTTTTTTCCAATCTTCTGTTAACCAATTTTAGGGAGTCCTTACAAACTGTTGCCTCACTTTTTGTTCTCAGCTGGCATGTGTGGCACCTGGTGTAGTCTTCTGCTGCTGTAGCCCATCTGCTTCAAGGTTTACTGTTGTGTGTGTTCAGAGATACTCTTCTGCATAACAAGTGGTTATTTGAGTTGTCTGACAATTCTCCTCTGATGTCTGACATTAAAAGTGGCATTTTTGCTCAAAGAACTGCTTTCTCATTGAATATCTGCTATTTCTTCACACTGTTCAATAGTTGAATAGAAATAGAAATTCACCGCAGATCAGAACTTTCTGAAATGCTAAGAGTAGGCTCCTTCAACCATATCAGCTTTAGCGTCACTTAAATCACCATTCCCGTCCATTCTAATGGTCAATTTTAACCTCAACAGGTCATCTTGATCTTGCCATGTGATTGGCTGATTAGATATTTACTTTAACAAACAGTAGAACAAGTATCTAATGAAGTGGCCAGTGAGCTTAGTGTTACACAACATTTATTTTCTAAGATTATTCTTACTTATTATTATCCACATTTAAAAATATCAGTCTTCTTAATATAAGTTATAAGAGATAAATGTCTTTGCCAACTGTTGTTGTTGTTTGGCACTGTACAGATAAATTCTAAATGAATTAAAAGTTATCCCATGTATAAGTAATTTAACAACATTATAGCTATGAGTAAATAAATAAATAAATAAATAATTTATAAATAATAGATAAATATGTGATTCTGAAAAGGCTGAATCTGCCTAATGATTATTTTTACTTTGGGTACTTTTAAGTATATTTTCATGCTGATACACTGACGTTTGTATTGTTAATTACGTGGAAGTTGGGAGCTGAAACTATTAATTATTCTTTTTGCAAATGTGTGTCAGGTAATGAGTTCAGTAAAACACATTAATAAATAGAAATGGTAGAGGAGCGTGTGAATAATAAAAACATTAAAGAAAATAGTTCCCACACTTGAAAAGAAGATAGATGGGTTTCAGTGTTCCCTTATCAGGCTTTTAATGTGATCGGAAAATAAGTCAGCTAAACATCCCCTTTAATTGTTCTCACATGCGAAAAAAATGCCTTGTGTCATCATTAATCGTAATTTTCCCGCTGCATTCACGAGAGGGGGGAGGGAGGACCAGGAGAAAGCATGGTGTGCAAGGGAGGGAGGGAGGGAGTCCAGAAAGCCGAGGGGGAGGGATTTGAGCTAGAAAGTCAGAATAGTGCGATTCTCCAAGCTCCTTTGCGCACTTTCGAAGGACTACGCACCCGCTTCCCGCCGGCTTCAACGCAACGCCGCGTCTCGCTAACGATGTTGTGAATGAGAGGATGAGTGACGTCAGCGGGCGAATGTCAACAATGTAGCGACTGAGAGTAGGCGTTCCAGTCGAGTGTAACAAACAGCAGAGAAGGAGCGGCACGCCGTGCAGGATCAACACGCACACACACGCGCGCGCACACGTACACAACAAATCGTAAAATCACAGACACTGTAGCGTGTGTGTCTGTCTGTGTGTGTGTTTTAAATAAACATTCTTGTAAGTGACAAAGAACCGAGTTGCGGCAGCGAGAGAAGTCATCCATCTGCAATCAGGAGGGTTTGAGGAAACGGCAAACCGAGTCATCATGTGAAAGAACTTGTGGGAAACGGACAAAAGGGCTGGAGTACGAGCAGAATAGGACGGAAAAGGTGAGCTGGCGTGCACGTCTTTTTCCTCTCTGACCGCTCTCTCTCTCTCGCTCTCTCTCTCTCTCCTTTTCTCGCTCTCTAGCTGTTCTTTTTGTTAGCTTTCAATCTCGGTCTATTGTTGATGCTCTCATAACCGAGACGCAAACTTGCATAAGTGACGCAGTGGTAGTGGGCTACTACCAACAGAGCCCCCTGCTGAGATGCATAAAAAATCGACTTTATAGGGGAAAAAAGCAGAACCGCACGCATGAATCTTGAAAGCCTGGCGCGTGGTACGAATATTGAAGCCTGTAATGTGATGGGGTGTGAACGCGGGTTCAGGAGTGAAACACAACTCTGTACCGCATCCTGTTATGCTTTGAGTCACCGTTCTCTGTGTGCTCCTCTGTACTGTTGTTTTTTTGTTGTTGTTGTTTTTTTTTTATCCAATATGGTAAAGTAGTCGGTGGTGATCTGTCAGGATGAGCTGCCACATGCAGAGTCATTAAACACCTTCCTCGTTCAATACGTGTGCATCTAGTTCATGTGGAGCTCATTAGAACTGTTACTACCGCTATTCCAGTTTATTTCACTCTGTGTGAAATCATTGTATTACTGTAGGGTCTTTACCTTAAAATATAAAGCCCATTGGGCGTTGTGATTTGATTTATATAAATAAAAATAAGCACACCTTATCATTAATCCACATTATAACAGTCAATCCCTCGTTTGACGTTAAACCCACATTTCATTATTATATATATATTTCTTAGTCTGCCATCATATTCGAGAATATAAAATAGGCATTTTTAAATCAAACTGCACCCTTGTGCGCGGAGCTGCATTGTCATGTGAGGAGATGCTGCAATCGCGTCTTAGTCAATCTTGAGTCAGTAATGTGCTGAGATGCACCTCAGTCGATAAAAAGGGGCATTTTTAAGGTGACTCTTTAAAAAAATGTGATCGTGGATAATATATATATAAACAGTGTAGTCTCACGTGCTGCCATGCATTACGACCTTTAAAAGATTTATGAGAATGTGCTTCGTTTGTGTTTACAGTAAGATTAGTTGGCTTCATATCGGCGGCTGCAGGCACTCGCGTTTGCATTGTTTCCCTCTGTCGTTAAAGAGACGCGTGTGTGCAGACTGTGCAGGCAGGCAGGGCTTTTTCTTAATAGTGTTTGTTTCGTCATGACTATTGTTTGATGGCCATGTGTTTGCCTCGGCAGCGGAGGGGCCTGGAATCATAAGCGAGCGGAGTGATGCTGCTATAAATGCGGTGATGCAGCATTTCGAGGAAGCATACCATCCTCTTTGTCTGATAGTGCTGATGCAAAGCAAACGGCGGAACGATCGCAGCATCATGGATGGATCCTCCATCATCATGATCAAGAACCTTTGTCATGATGCGTCGCGCATTCTTTTGAAACACCCGAAACGCCTTGACTCCACGCAGCCGCCACAGGGATGGATTTAAGCTGTGCCGAGAGCAGGTGCATGGGTAATAGGAGCTAATAGGATCTCACTGGTGGTGTAAAGGCAGCTGACGTGAACTCACATTTTCACAGACAACGCGCTGCTTTGGCGACGCGTGCACGGCAGTGGCACTCATGCGCAGTTTTACGCACGGAACCCTTTGTTCTCTACAGTAGCCCCCTGCCTTTCTTTTCCCAGGCATGGCAGTCCTCTGTGTACTGTGAGGAGGGGAGGGGGTGGAGTCCATACTGTAAACCTCACAGTGACTTTGTCAGCTTACGTCAAGCTTTGGTTTCTTTGCTCATTAGTATAAACAAGACACGCAAATCGCATAAAAATAATACTTTCATAATTGCGTGTCACATTTTATTGTAAGCACGATCAGTTTAATAGATCACCAGTGAGAAATCTCTTTATTACATCACTCAACAATCATTAACAGCAAGAAGATTTTCAGTTCCAGTTGGTCTGTTCTCTGACCAGCGTTTAGTCTCGTGTTCTTACCATGTGGAATGATATGTGTAAACCAGTGACTCTGCATTCAGAAAACACTACAGACTTTATAAGAACCAAAGAATTCAAGATCCTTGAATGAAATCTAGAGGAAAATTTCACAACAGCAGAGATGGTGAAATAGCTTTTTAAAACCTTATGATGGGGCAGGGTTTGCAAAGTTTTAAAGCCAATATTATTATTATTATTATTATTATTATTATTATTATTATTATTATTATTATTATTAATAATTATATTCAGCTTGTGATTCTATATTTGTAGTTTTTAAGTCCCAAAAAACAACTTACATTTAAGTAATGATTCATGGTAACTGCCCAGACGAGTTTTACCACAGCTAATAAGTTACACTGCATAAGCATCAATTTATTTGCAATATATACAAATATACTTACACTAGGTGTCCGTAACAGATCAGAGCAGTAATACAGTCACAATAGACCTGGAAGATTACAATAATGCTTATCAATTATCTGCAACCTTACAAAACCCAACAATAATGAGTGCAATGAAAAACTACCATATCTTGTTTGTTTCTTTATTAAACTCTCTTCTAACTTTGACAGCATCAATACACAAAATTTGAATTGTCTTGTCACACTGTAATTCCCACAGACAACAGTAAAACAGGAATATTGAATTGTTGCACAGTTATTGCATCACATTTTGAATTTCCCTCTCTCTTCTGCCTCCTTAATTACCCCAAAAACCTGCAGCTTGAAAGTAAACCAGTGCACAGGCTGTAGCTTGTAACCGCAAGCCTTGTTTCTACCTATTTTAATGTGCAAGTAATATATAAAATCCATCCATCTTCTTCTGTTTATTCAGGGTTGCTATTATATGATATAATACATCTGTAATAGGAACAAAAAGTACAAACTAGTCATATGTTCAGTAATATGTTTTCTGTAATGTGATGAGATGTAATTTATGATCAATTGTTACTTGTTTTATTGTATTCCTTGTTTCCATCAAATTTTGTATTCAATCCAAAAGGACTGAAAAGAGTCTGTAGAATAAATAGTGGCTAGATGGGGGCTAATGTCATCACAATGCAGTACTTCTTAATTGTTCAGAGAGTGTGATTAAGAGCTGAAAGAACATTGTGAGGACAATGACATCACTGATGATACCTAAACCTAAACCTAATTCTGTGTTTGAGCCCAAAAAAGGAGACACACTTGTGTACAGCCTCTTTAAAAAGTCAACAGCATACAGCCTGATGTTGATAATGCTACATGACATGTAGGTAGATTTCTGACTCACTGAAAAGTTGTGTTCCAGGTATTTCCCACTACTGACAGTGCACAACTACAGTACAGTGTGTAGATGTGGGTTAGTAAAAGCTCTGCATATTACCTATGGACAGTCAGCTCACTACAATGGCAGGCGCCTTGAGGTTAGGATTAGGAATATTCAGATGTCAAAGGGTAAATAGTTTATTTAAATATTAAGATCCCTTCCTTTCCATGGCACTAAATAGGAAATAGGAAATAAATAATAACAAAAACAAATACAAAGGAAACAGAAGGACATTGGTATCATGATGTTAAACCATTGTAAATGTTTAATTGAATAGTTGAATTAGTTTGCCATAACCCCCAAATGGCTAGATTTTTGCATTTTTGTGCTTTGCTTAAAGCTTCCAGATTTATTTTGGACTTTTAAATACTTTCTATTTTTTTTTTTTATCTCTATGTGCATCCAAATGAAGAATGAAGAAGGTCCTTCTGAAATCCGTTTAAAAACACATAGGACCATCTCACTGGTATTATATCAGAACATCTCACTGTGAACAATGCTGTTCTGGGGATCTGCTTGAGTCCCTCAGGATTGTCTTCGACAGCTAAAATTCCGAATAACAACAAGTTCCTGTCATGTGACAATGAAGGGATCCTGAAGACTAAAACATCCAGGGCTAGCTCCTCATTGTTTCTGCTGAGCCACATGTAATCATCCTGCTATTCAGCTAATTAAAAAAAGACTGGAAATAAATGACTGGAGAAGGTGCTTGTGTTCCAAATGAACCAAGTACTGGTGGGTTATTGATTCATGAAATTTCAGCTGAAGTAGGACAACATGAAGTGATCAAATTCACAATATCAGCAGCCTTTTAAGGTCGGTTATTTCTGATTTATGTGAAGAAAAAAGCAGATAGTGTATGCAGCAGGTCCCATCTCTCCTCTCTTCGCATCTTTAAAGGCTTCTTTGCATCACTAAGGGTATCTGAGTACCCCTGATCGGCTCAGTTGAATATCCCAAGTCACTGCCTTGGCTAGGAAAAAAAAAAGATGTTGCTATTGCACTCTCAAAGGCAGGTGATTGGGCATCTGCCAGTGATGGCATAGCTGGAGTAGCACTGCTTGGAGAAATCTCAGATTCTGTACATTACAGCAAAAGCTATTGTTTTCCTTCTCCTTTTCTCCCTGTTGATCCCTTCTTTCCCCGTGTCATGTCAGGGCTGCTCATTCTTCTTCTCTTTTCCCACTTTTCTCAGCAGCGATGTGCACTGGTGTTCTCATCGCTTGTGTGAAATCAGATTGCATTATACACCCAGCCCCAGCTGCCATCAGTCTGCGGCTGCAGAGTCAGAGCCTGTCTGTGTGTGTTTGACTCTTGCCAAGAAGCTAGCAAAACCAAACCACCACAGTCAAATTTCCGATTGTTTTGGTTTGTGTTTGTGCCTTTGTGTGCCTGTTAGAAACGATGGAGACATGTAAATGACCCACCTATTTGATGACCTCTTCCCTGAGTGGAGGACTTCACCTTCTGAGCTCTCAATGAAAACTCAATTCAGTGAAGGGAAAGGAGGGAGGTTTGGTGTTTAGAAGAATG
Source organism: Neolamprologus brichardi (assembly GCF_056152115.1). Lineage (NCBI taxonomy): Eukaryota > Metazoa > Chordata > Actinopteri > Cichliformes > Cichlidae > Neolamprologus > Neolamprologus brichardi. The sequence goes on from NC_142118.1 coordinate 30,450,312, forward strand.
TAAAGTGGCATTCAGTAAACAAAAAGAAATAATTTAGCGTAACCTGTTTATATTAGATTATTGCAGCACTGTTACTGTTGGCACAGTTGACTCATCAGAATGAGGCTGAAAGCTGCTTTAGAGAAAACCTTGAAGTGCTCTGAACAAGGGAGGAAACTTAGCCTCAGTGTAGTAAAATGGTTCTAATATAGTAAAGTTTTCTGATTTCTGTTAAAAGACATTTCCCAACAGAGAAGTCCAAGTACATTTATAATTCATCCGTTAAACAGTACCAGTCAGAAGTTTGGACACAGTCATGCATTCATATCAATGAATGAGTCTTCAGACATTTGACTAGTACTGTATGTGTTATCTGCATTTGTAAGAACTGATTAAAGTGGCATGAGTTCAAATTCTAATCATATTTAAAGTTTAATTTTCACGTTAACCTAATTCTGGAAATCTTAAATCTCAGAAACCAATCTGAGAAAAAAAAAACAAAAAACCTAGATTTAAACCCATTAACCTTTCCTTAAAAGTCTGATTTCACCATTGATCAGTTAAAGAGTTTTGTAAAACTGTAAATTGGAAATTGTTCAATCTTATTTTCTTGTCACAGTTTGACTTTTTCAGCTCTCTCACGTACACGTGTTCCATTATCTGTCACAAGTTTAAACATAAATTGAGAATATGAGACAAAATTGACAGTTACACCCCAGACGCCCATTTACATTATGACTCAGCTCAGAAGCAACAAGAAACTGACATTAGAGTTTCAAGAAGTGTAGTTTTATTCTAAATGACATCATAACTTAGCTAAAACAACTGGTACCCCAAAAAGACAAAACTGGTGTGTGTCTCTGTAGAGTGACCCTCAGTCTTGCCTTTATCCACACCTTACCAAATATGGTTAATTAGCAGTGAAGCCCAGGCAACCTTAAGAGAATACGGGTTGGAGAGGGACGTAACACTTACATAAACTTAGCTTCATTCACATCTTGATTCCTAAAATAATTTAGCAGTTGTTTCAAATATCAAATAGTTTCATAAAATCATTCAAAACCACAAGGATGTGTAGCAAATTCTGGGGGGGAGGGGGGGGGGGAGGAAACAGACATTTTAGTTGCAGGTGTCTTTCAGCTTTTTCTTTTTATATTTAATTGCAATTCTCAAATTTTCTTTGTAGATTTTATTAAATAATATGAATTTTTTCCTTTTCTTGTGGAAAAGAAGTCTCATTTTGTTGCTCTCATGTAGAGACTTCACTTACGAGTGCGCCTATAGTTTGATAAAAATAGCTATGTGTTACAGTTGACGCATTCTCATTTACGCACATGTGAAACACACGCCTCCACATTTAAACAAGCTCTTTGATGAAGCTTTTGCACGCTGTTTTTCAATTCCACTGACTTGTGTGTGGTCTTTGTTTTATTTTTTCCAAGCATCACTAAATGTGAATGACATGTGCGCTACAGTGTTTCTTCCCCTGGGCCAACTGGCAAAATGGCGGCTAGAGAGCCTCATCCAGTGCTTTTGCAGCGTCTGGATATTCACCACGGTGACGATAACAGAGCCTATATCGATGCGTCCAGCTTGGACAGCTCCTCCATATAAGAATGCTGGATTTTCTCAGCATTGCTTGGGTTATTCTTAGTAAGCACTGTTGTCTGTGTGGTCCCCAGAGCCCATCCCCCTGCTGCCACCATAGAAATGCTATGCATACCATATCACATTAGAGCACTTTGTGGTGAAAATGAGGCAGCGTAGACAGAGAATTTCTCTGGGGTTAGGCCCCCTCGTAGTCCTCCCGGGGAACACTGAGGCACAGAAGTAGTCTTCTGGTTGCTCTCTGGAGCTGCTGAGTCACATGTGAAGTGTATATATTCAGTATATATATACGTTGTCTTTGCTGTTTCCTTTTGACTCATCAGGATGTTCTTCATGGCAGATCTGATGATTACACCTTCGCTGTCCCAGCCTATATTTCTGTTTTGTTCCCCTGATATTTATTAGCATACGGATTTTGTTTTTCAATTTGGCAATAAGCTTTAAAATTACGTTTTTAAACCACAAAAGGTCCATAATTTATTTACGATGTGGAGTAAAGATCCAGAATGGCTCTATAAGTACAGAATCAACCAAATAAACTTTTCTTAACATTTCTTACTAATTATTATATCTTGTAAATTCATAAAAATATACTTTTTCAACAGATATTAATGATTCACACAATGAAAACACGTCAAATGGGAGCTTCATTATAAATATATCAGGGAAAGGAAAGCTTTAAATCTTACAAAGGCTCACTTAATTAAGCCTGAAACTATGAAATTTATCATCAGTAAATATTCCACCAAATTAAGATATTGAGCTGAACTGCTAAATAGTTAGCATAGGGGCTAACAAAAAAAACTAGTTAATTATAATTAATTATACTTATTTTATCAATCCAGTAAAATGACCTTGCTTTGCTTTTAGGTATAGTAGAAAAGAATCAGTCTGCACAATGAGAGTTAACTCATTCTTTTTCCAGCTATAAAGGTTCTTCTAAACTCCTGAATCTGATATTGGCTGTTGACCACAAACATTTGTGGTTAGAAATATAAGGATGTCTCAATGAGACGTGTTGGTTTTGGCTGGTTATTCGTGCTCTCGCGTTAGAAGAAGAACGCTGCTGTGTGCTTTTTTCTCTGAAGCCTGAGGTCATTTAGTTCTGTGTAGCACCCTTTTATTCCACATGCTGACATCACAGGTTACACATTGAAAAGCTCGCCAGTGCTGCTGCAACACTGCCTTCTTCCTTCTGCCCAGTTATTGGTGTAACATTAAACTAGTTCCTGATAAATACTCAGGACTGCAATATTAACATGTTATTAAAACATATCTAACACGCATTTGTTAGATGATAAACCAACTAATAGGACCTTAGGCTGTATTCAAGCATGTAAATGATTCCCGTGTTGGCAATATAGTTCAATTCAGTTCAATAATTAATATATATCTTCACGAAAAAGAACAACAATAATATTAATTTGGCACAAAGCACATTGTAAAATAACTGTCATTTCACCTAAATGCAACGATGTAACAACACAGAAAATATCGTTGAAGATTTCTGCCAATATAATGGATATATGGTTAAATGATTATGTATAGTTTAAGGATTCTGTGTTCATTAGTCTAATACTTTATTATAGTGGTCTTGACCTTACAATATAAAGCGACTCAAGGCAACTGTTTTTGTGATTTGGTCCTGTATGAATAAAAGTGAACTGAATTATATCAAAATGTAATTAGAAGAGGCTTCAGCGCCCCCCGCGACCCTGACAAGGATAAGTGGAAGCGAATGGATGGATGTAAATTTAAGAGGAAATCATCAGCACTGCAATTTAATGTAACTGAAAACTGTTGCTAGCAAGTTATGAGTATATATTCCAACCACCGAATTATTTGTATTTGGTTTATGTCACATACAGAGAAGATTAACAGCTGGTAACTGATTAATTAGCATCACAGATTTCCTTATTAATTGCCGTATATGTAAACAATTATTATTAATTTCTTTTGTACAAAAAATATTGTTGATGAACATGGGTATCTTTGAAGCAGACGTCTGTATGGAAAATTCTAGAAGAAGATGAGTTTGGGAGGAGCCCAATCTTTTAACGAATGCTCGCTTGCACTTGGAGACAGTTTACAGTAAACCAAATCTTCATTGATGTTGTTGAAGCAGTGGAGTGTAAAACAACAGAGCACATTCAGTATGTGGTTTGGCAAAGACGTGCAGCTGTAAAGGAGTTTGTGTTGCGGAGGAAAGAAGGCTTTAGGGGTGAGGGGGGGTTCATCCTGTGAGACCAGCACAGGTGGTTAGGAGGGGGGTTGGTGTAATGGAGGGAGGGAATGGGGCTGCTGTGGGCGTGGAAGTGCAGTAATGTGCCCACTTCCTGCATCAAGCCTCTGCGCAGCACTGTAAAAACCATGAGGTTACAACAAGATCAGCACAATTTGCTGCTCTTGGCCTTTTTTTTCTCCAGTTAACAGCAGGCAGTCATGGCTGACTTTTTTCTAATCATAAAAACGAGGCGAAAAAAGGGAAAGATGAAGTTATACAGCGAGAGAAACCTGAAAATTGACACGATGAAACTGAAAACGTGATGTTCACCCTATGGACGCTGCTTCCACTAATAAGAAAGTAATTGAGTTCTTTTACTCCAGTTTATTTATTTATATTTATAGCACAAAATCCAACAAAAGTCACCTCAAGGCACTTTATATTGTAAAGACCCTACAGTAATACAGAGATGCACCAACAATCAGATGACCCCCTATGAGCAAGTGCTTGGCGAGAGTGAGAAGGAAGAATTCCCATTTAACAGGAAATTCCCTCAGAACAGAACCAGGTTCAGGAAAGGGTAGCCATCTGCCGCAGCCGTTTGGGGTCAAGGGAAGGAAGACAGGACAAAAGACACACCATGGAAGAGAGCTAGAAATTACAGTAATAACAACAACAAGTAGAAGATGTAGGTAGTTTTTCATTTTTATGTATTATGCAGACTAATATTTCTCTCTCTCTCTCTCTTTTTTTTACAATATAGTATTTGTCTGACAGCTTTGAGTTACTCGTAGCTTTACAAGTCGAAATGTGTTGATTTTTACCTTTTTCCGATAACCAGAAAGATTAAATGTTTTTGTTATGGGTTCATTTTAGAGATGTGTTCATTTCACAGGGCAGCCAGGCTACAACACATACAAACTTATGATGTTAGTAAGGTTAGGTTTGATTTAGGTTAAACTGGATTGTAAACTTCTTGTTCCTTTCCTAGTGTATCGTCATATACATTCTGTTATAATACTGATTGTTCATTTTAAAAGGCCAACGTTTAAAAATATGGTAAATAAGTCAAAAACTCAGTTTTCAATATTCTTTACCAAGTTTTTAACACATGTGATGTCATAGAGCACCGACATCCCAAAAACAAATCATCTCAGGCACAGCAGCCCCACCCACCTGCTGTTCTGACTTTCTCTTTATGAGTCTCTACAAGCTAGTCTGAAGAACAATTCAACCCAAAATTCTTTGGCTTGAAAGGTTAATTACATTAATATCAGAGGTGGTAAAATAATTTGTTTTAGACTGGGGATGAACTGCAGGGCTGCACCAAAGCCCAGTGTAAGATAAAGGATGATTTACAACTATGAATCATGCAAAGCAAACCTGGTGGAGTCTGAGAAAATAAGAAAACATGCTAAAATTTCTTTTGTTCTGTTCTAATTTTGTAATTTAAAAAAAACCAATGCAAAAAATCATTATCACTCCCTACTTGTGACACAATATAATCCAGGGTAACTAGAGGAAATGACCTCAAAGTAAGCGGATGTCAACATCTGATAGTCTGCCGTTCCTCGTTCTTGAAAAGTTAAAAAAAAAAAAAGTCTAAAAAATAGTCTATGCGACATCCAGAAAAGTGAAATGGCAAATAAAAAAATTTCCACACGAGTATAAGCTCTGGTTAGTCTGTTCTCCAAGCCTCAGCCTCAATGACCCAAATTAATTTTAAACCAGCAAGGGAAACCAGAAGTGGGTATGATTTGAGTTCACGGTCAGTTCAGTGGTTGTCCACTTGTGTCTCCCCATGGTCTACAGTGAGTAAGCAGGCACCAGCTGTATACCTGCAGCAGTCACATGCTCCTGCCTGCAGTCCACCAGCCAGACTCTGTCATTAAGGACAGATGGCAAAAGGTCAGCCAGGCAGAGCTGTTCCACTGTTGAGTCACAACACAACATCGTCTTCATCAGTTCATCAGCATGTCAACACAACACACATACCTGCCATTAAATGCTTCCCCACAGATTAAAAAAATGGATATTATTCTTAATAAGAATATGTTCCTCTGTTTCTGGAAAGAGTTCATTTCGATGGTCAGACGTCACATAAATTTGTTTTGACTGGTTTCTTGCAGTCATGCAGTTTTGAAGCAACCATACCAGCTTGATTGTGTGTGTCTACGTGCCTAGGGCTTTTTGGTGTAAAAATATAATTCACTGTGATTCCTTTTACAGTTAATATCAATATATATAGCAATATGAATCAAATGACTGTTTCTGCGCAGCGCAAATGTTCCTTTTTACCCCTGACACGTGAAAATATGAGTTCAGTATGAGTTCGTTAATAAGGATTTTTTAGTTTTTAATTTATATATTTTTTAGCATTGATTTGTTGAGCACATCAACAGTATATGCTGTTCTCTTTCCATTTGTATTAAATTAATGTAAATGATGATTTTTAAAAACTTTTTTAATTGAGTTGGTCAACACTTTGTGCCATCTTCTAGTTGCACACATTTATGTGAAATGCTGCGTGTTCGTGTGTTACTTAAATTTTTAGTCTAATTTAATATTGACATATTTTCTTTGGTGCTCCTATGTCTTCTCCTGACTAATCCTGGTCAGATGTTCAGTCCTTTTGTCTTTATTGAATATCATTATTTTACGCAATGACTAGAGAATAATAATATCAATTAAACGACATATAGATCCTGGCGGCTTTTCAGTTCTGCTGATGTTTCTTTCCAGCTTTTCAGAGGTTAAGTGAGAGGCAAAACTCAGGGGAGCCCTAATGGAGACAGTGCTGCACGTTTTTAAAGTTACATAGATTTTCCCATGAAAAGCAGAGAAGATGTCTGAGAAACAAAAGTAGAGGACAGAGTAACTGTGGGATAGTGAGAGCAGCTGAATGAAAGGCTGTACAGCAGTTAGCAATTTAGATGGATTATAGTAACAAACTGGCTAATCTCTCGTTCTCTGCTCTGTGCACAATCATTATCATATTTATGTGACAAACACACTTGGCCATGCTAAGAAAAAAGTTTTCTCAATTGATGTGAAAGTGAAAGTGAAAAATTTCACAGGCACGTGCCTTTAACTCTTACAGCCAGGACATTACCATTTAACACAGCCAGTGGGTTTTAGCAGCTGTGTGATGGCAGCAATGTGACTCTGGTTAGTTTGTAATGTGACATTATCAAAGAGTCAGAAATCCTCTTCTTCCCATCAGTTTGCCAGGGTTTGGCACGTTATTCGAAGATCTCAGAACTATTATATGTGATTGCAGCTAATGAGTAGTTTTACTATCAGTACAGTTGTATTATTTTATTAAAATTAAAAAGCAATAGGAATTAGTGTTTGTTAAATGAAATTATATAATATGAAATGTTTAATAGTAAAACCAGATAAAATAATGATATAATGAAGGATGCAATATTAAAATGCTGTGCTGGTGACAAAAAACCACTGCAGTATAAAAACAAACATGTACTGTTTTTAATGATGTGAAGCAAAACAGAAAATTCTGAATCAAGATTTTTTTTTTAAATTTTAAACATTGTAAAACATGTATTGTGGAAATGGGGGTGAACCAATTTTTGCAGTATTTGTCATGCAGATTATTATCTACCTGTTGGCAAAAGGGGTGAAATTTTGCAATTTTACTGAATTTGCGCAGCATGATGAAGAGCTGAAAGACTCTTCTTAAAGATGTTTTTTTTTCCTGGCACAAATGAAAGCACAGCAAGAGCAGAACAAACATAAAACCTGGAGTGATTATTAAATAGCCAAACCAAAGGCTGAAAACCCATACACTTTAATTAATGATTAAATATTTGAGGAAACTGCTTACTTTTTCAAAAAAAAAATCTGTGAGCTGCTATTATTTTCACAACATTAGTAAAATAGGGATTTCATGTAGTTTACGTAACCAAGGTTTTACATCAGTCAGGCAGAAAAAAATAGAAATATATGATTTGTTTGTGTACTTTGCCCTGTGAGACCCAACCCATCAAAAAATAGCCAGAAAATTCAGATTTTGGGGAACTGAGATGTTTATTAACCCTTATAACAAAATCCACAAATTTTTTGCTATATCATGTTGTGTATTATATATTTTTGTTATATATTTATTATATATTTTTTGTATCGCTTTTTTGGCGACATTGACATTGGAAGTTTTTGGCAACTTTTTGTTAACAACAATGTTAATTTTAGACCAAAAAAAGAGTTTTGTCCTTAACATTTTGGAATTATGGCAAGTATTTATCACGTTGATGAGATAGAGGTCTCAGAAATTCATGTATCAAATATGATACAAAGGGGATTACAGGGTTAAGCGCTTTGCCCAAATAGTAATGAAAGGAAAAATCAAAAGTTCCATTTGTTCATCACCTAAAGGTTTTCCTGTTTGTGGTTTAATTTGTAAGAGTACGCTTTCTTTTACTTTGATTTTTGCAATAAATATTGTTTATTATTATAAATCCTGAAAAACTAAACTTGTGCTTAATTAACAGATTTCTTGACTTCTCTTGAATTTTCTCGTATTAAAACAGGGTTTTTTTTTTTTGCAACATTCTAAAAAAAGCTTTCTTGTAAATGTGCCATTGTGTCCAACATTTTGTGAATAGTCTCTGTTTCTGTAATCTTTGTATCTGAAGTGTGTGTGACGTGACAATGGTGCACATGTTTGCGTAGAAAGAAAAAATGAGTAATTGTGGATGATAGGAGGGTCTGTCTTCATGCTGCAGGGACGCCCTCCCCACGCTCCACCAACCTGCCAATCATCTCTCTGACCTCGCACCTTTCTAACTGATAGTGATGTAGATGTGTCCGTCTGCTGCTCGTGGATAAATGATCACTAATCAGCCAAAGAAGATGAAGGACAATTTTGTAAGTAGAACTGTTAACATACACGCTCACCTTTTGTTTTTATATGTCAAAACATGATTTTCTGCTGGCAGGAAGGCTGTTTTTTCCTGTTGTGGTTAAGCTGCTGAAGCCGAGGCAAACATTTGTCATAGTGATACACACAAAAACAAAACTTCAGGCGGAGCTGTTTTGTAGTTGTTTATGTTTACTTCCTACCTTTTTTATATTCAATAGATCATTTAGAGTCTCAAAAGCAAAAAGAAACACAACAAAAACATACGTCTAGCCCTTGAACACAGAGTTTTTGGACTCAAAAACCGAAAACCTTGCTTTAAATCAGACCATTCAGAAAGGCTTACGAACTGCCTTGACGTTCTCAAACAAGAAAACCACACGGTTCAAATCTAATAAATTCTTTACAATGTTCATATTTCCATTTATAACAAACTATTGCAAAGGAAATGCAGCTTCCTTCTCTGACTTCCTTTGCAGGTGGTAGAGTAGCAGCTGTAGAAGATTTAATATTCAGTGATAATTAATCCAACTTTTTCTCCTGTGCTGGAGTCGGTCTTTCAACGATCGTTATGATCACTCCGGTTATAAAATAAGTCAAAGAAACCTCTACTTTAACCTTGTTCTCGCAAATTTGATTTATGTCCAATTTCCCTCTCAATACATACTTGTTAGAAGGGAAACGGTAACTCTGAAGTGACATGTTGCAGCTCTCACGTGCTTTGCGTATGAACATAAAGACGGAACAATTATGCCGGTTTTTCTTCACAATCTTCAAGCAAATGCAAAGGTGTTCTTGGAGTGTCATTGGTTAGTGTAAATGGTGGCATTAAAGCTGCTATAGTAATAGTACAGACTGTCAGAGGGCTCAGCCCAGACCACGTGGAGCTCTGGCATCTGTTTCACACCCTGAGAATACTTTTACTTTTGGCAGCAGTGACATGCTTCCCTGGCCTGGACCTCCTGCTGTAAATCATTTGACGATGAAAATCTAGCTAAAATAAGTGCACTCTGTATCCTTAGTACTGCTTCCTTATGTTTCTATAGCGCAACATACCTAACCCCAAACTACGTCCTATATCGACATACCGCCAAATTGAGTGGTGGTTCACAGCCATCACTCTGTATGACTGGGTGAATGAGGCAATGCTGGATAAATCTTTTTTTTTTTTTTACAAATTCCAGCCACTGAGGCATTATTACCTGCAAGATATGATGCAGTAGTTTGTGCTGTCCTTTGCAGAAAAACACAAGCCACGCCAGGTTTGAACCTCGTTCAAACTCCAGCTTGGGTTGCAGTTCAAAGATATGCATGTCATGAGGTACGCAAAGTACTAGTAAAAACTGAGTGGTTCAAAAGAATAGAAAAGTGCTATACCCTAACCCTCTACTAATGTCATTCTGTACTCTAATGGCTCAAGTCTTAGCATTCAGAAAAGAGAAAGTAAAGATAACTGACAGACATGAAAAACATATTTTCTTAGGATTTTTTCTTTTCTTTTGTTGTGTGTGTGTGTGTGTGTGTGTAACTTTATTTCAGACAGCTTAAGTTATCGTTAGTGATTTTTTAAAGATGGCTGTATATTGTGGTTTTGTTAGTGTGTTTTCCCAATGGTAGCCTGATCTATACCAATTGGAAGGTCGGTGGATTGATCATATTCTTGGGTCAGATACTGAACCCAGAGTCTCTTGCGAGATCCATCCATAAGAGTTTGAGTTTCTATGTGAATACTAGAAAGCACTTAGGCATGGATAAACACACTTTATGTAACTAGCTGAATGAGACGTGCACTATAAAGCAATTCTCAACTGTAAAAGTACCATATATACTTTTGAACCTTACGCTACTCTGTAACAAACAGTGCCGAGGTCACATCTGGATCTAACACAATTAGATTAGCTTCCTTACCCCTCTGCAATGCACTTCTGACTCAGCAGATGTTTCACAGCAGGCATTTTGACTTGTCACAGCAGTTCAAGGCGCAGTTGTGCGTTTACTACTACGCTACATTAAAACTAAAGGTGCTCCTTTCAGCTGGATTTGTTCCAAAGTCCTAAATGTGTGCTACCATTTTCCCTGTAGGTCCAAATGTCTAGCACGCAAAAAGGAGGAAGACTAATACAAACTGAACTGCACAATCTTTGCAAAGGTCAAGTGTCATAAAATGAGCTACAGCTGAAACAGCTTCAAGGATACGTCAGTGCTGTTCCACAGGGTTTTAACTTAATGTAAAATTGGGATGGTGCTTTTTTCTCAACTGCAGCAACACGTTTCCAACCCTAACTCTAAACCTGACCGCCTTACCCCAACCAGAGACCCTTGCAACACTATTTGGAAAATCCATGCACTAAATCTAAAATGCAGTTCATCCTTAATATGGGAAAACATGTCATAACAATTGATATTTTAGCTGCCATAGCCAGTTCTAATCCAGATACAAAGTTTTGTCATGCATGTGTTTTACAAAGCAGTAGTAATCCCAGCTAGTAATTCACACATGACCCATGTCTGGGCTTTAAGTGCCACAACTTGCTGCCCGGGTTTGTGTGAGGCCCCTCTGAAGTATCTGCACTCAACTGTACAGCCCTGTCTGCTTCCAGTGATGCACCTCCCCATCCCCAGCCTGGCACTACGAGTGAAAGAGGCTATTGTTCCTAACACTCTGAGGCATGTAGCATGCACTTATGACACCAAGTGGGAGAAATTGTTCCCATTATACCCCTGGAATGTCTTTGAATCAATCAAGTTTGTATGAATACATGCTGCTCTTTAGCAGTTACAAAGAAATGGTGCCTATTTAAATGGTGAGATTAACAAAAGGCAACTTTTTCTGTGCAAAAACTATTATAAAGAAAACAGTAGTGCAACTTTTGAATCAAAAGCAAAACCCTGTTTAATCTCCCTCTTCGTGGACTATTTTTCATCCATACCCTGACCTGGAGCAAAGACCACATTCAGATATTCTGAATTAAGATGACTAGTAACATTGTACAAGAAAACAATTGATATTTGGGCATTCTTTCTCCTGAATTCCCTCCTTTTCTTACTAAGCTTTAGTGATGTGTATCAAAGCACAGCTGGGAAAATTTGCTGCTCCGCTCATGGATATTTCTGTGAAGATGTAATTGGGTTTTTTTTAGTAGTATGGCTGTGCAGTGGAATTCAAAACAGAAAGTAGAGTTCTCAGTTTTCTCAGCAGATCATTTATTCTCCACATACCATGAGGCTCTAAATCCTCAAAACGGAGCATTCTTGGCTTTGACCTGCGTGAGAACGTTTGATTCTGCTAGTGGTGCAAAAAACAATAAGAACAGCAAAACCATTTCAAAAAAATCTTAGGACACTTCACTACAGTTACTCAAAGGCTACGTTTACACTGCAGGTGAAAGCGCATCAAATCCAACTTTTTTGACCCGATCCCATATTTTCAAATCCGACCCAGGTCACTTTCATATGTGGTACTGAATCCGATACATAGCTGATGTTTTAGAAAGCGACTGCTGTTTAAATGGTCATATCGCATTAAATCAGTCTTTTACGTTACTGACACAAGACAGACCCCAATTATCAGCGCCCGATAAGACATCGTGAACGCTTCCTGGCATCCAGTGAAACTGTTGGGAAGACAACGTTGGAGAAACGTGAACATTTTATTTGTACTGTATAATCTGCAAATTCTCACAGAAATCTGCAACTATCCTTTGAAGCACCGCTCCTCTCTAAAACAGCAATAAGGATAATTATTAGGACATATATAAATAACAAAATAACTTTATAACTTAAAGCAAAATTGGGAAACGTAAAGTCCGAAACAAGTCTTTTTATTAAGGGCCATCAGTCAAACAATACTGTTTGCTCTGGGTCTAAACAGAGGCGTTGTGTGTGACGTCTTCTTTTGCGCATGCGGGCCGCTTTGAGGGTTCACACTAGAGCGCGTTTGCTGTCACATTTTATTTGTAGTGTGAACAAGCAGACAAAAAAAATCGGATTTGATCCAAAAATCTGAATTGAGCATTAAGACCTGCAGTGTGAACGTAGCCAAAGTGTAAACCAAGAGCACTATGCAGGGGTCATGAAATACAGCTCTATTTCCGTCAGCAGGCTATTTTTAACCCTGCTGTATCATGTATCCCTTCTTGCCATTTTGTTCCTTTGTTGAGTTGGGAGGGATAGCATGGCAGGCTAGGTAAGGTAGAACCTCTGTTTGTGTGTGTGTGAGGGAGAGATGTGATCTGTTGCACGGGTTGAAAATGTTCTGTCACTAACTCATTAGCCTGATCTGCCTATGTTGGTTCTTACTGCTTTCACTGCATCTGCATTTGTGGTCTTTGATAGGATCCAGATGTCTGTCTGGAACACAATACAGTCCTTGTACAAGCTTTACATACGGCCATACATATAGCAAATAGAAGAAATACTGAAGAGCAACCCATATAATGTGTCAGTTTAATTCATTTATAAATGCTTCAAAAGTTACCAACTCACTCATGTGCGATGCTGAGTGCATTATTGGTGGCAGTCTAGGCCTATTGTATTGGTAACTCACCGAGGGGTCAGGGTCACCTAATTCAGCCCTACCAGATAAGCCTTATCAAAAAAGAAAGTTTTAATCCTAATCTTAAAAGTAGAGAGGGTGTCTATCTCTCCCATAACCAAACTGGGAGCTGGTTCCACAGAAAAGGGGCCAGAAAGCTGAAGGCTCTGTCTCTACTTCTAAATACCCTAAGAACCAGAAGTTAACCAGCAGTTGGAGAGCATAATGCTCTATTGGCATGATATGGGACTATGAGGTCTTTAAGATAAGATTTATCCAAACTTTAAATTCAGCTCTGAATTTAAAAGAGAGCCAATGAAGAGAAGCTAATATGGGAGAAATATCATCTCTCATAGGGTTCACTGTCAGAGGCCCTAAGAAAATCATCCGTAACCTTCTCTAGTGCTGTTTCTGAATGGTGATAAATTCTGAATCCTGACTAAAACTCTTGAAATAAACCATTTGCAGATCATTTAGCTGTTTTATAACTACTCTTTCAAGAAGGAGGAGGAAGGAAGGTTAAAGACTGGCATATAATTAGCTAAGAAATCCAGTCAGAACTGAGATTATCTGCTTGTTTGTCCTCTAATTAAGGCTTGTCAGATCTAATATAATGATGGTTGTTAATTGCAAACCCACTACAGAGCAAACAGGAACTCCTTGTTGTATCCAACTCTTAATACTCTATTTTTAAATGTTTTCTCTTGATAAAAACAGTCTACAGCACACTGGCAGCATTTGTGAATAGCTGTTCTGTAAATGGTGACATTGCATTGCTGTACAGGGAAAGCACTGAGACAAATAAAAACTGAAAAATGTTGTTAAAGGGTAGTAGTAGTAGTAGTAGTAAGTGATCAGGGCTTCTCCCTGAGTTTAAAGCCTGCAGGCTTGTCTGCTTTGGTTTCAGTTATGATCCTTTCTATCTTCTCCCTTTTTGCTCTGATTTTTCTGCTGTTAAGAATGTGGCAGGGGAATGTGCGTGGGATGGGGTAACAGAGGGGAGCTCAGGAATTCCCACTGACTTGGTTCATCTTGTATTAGCTATGCGTCTTGGGCTGTTGTGTTTGTTTTGTTTGTGAAATCCAGCGCTCTCGCCACCATGCAAACCTTCCTTGTTTTTTAAGCACCACGGACCTGGAGATGTTGCATGATGTGGCTTCTTGGTTAACAGTGCTGCACTATTGAGTTCATTCATCTTGAGGGCCCCTTTCTTTCTTTTATTTTTAGCCAAAATCCATCAGGCCTGACAAGTTGAGGGCAGCACTCCAGGTCTCTTCCACAAACTAAGTCTTCTCCTCCCCTCTTAGGAAAAATGCTCTGGACAGCCCTGCTCCAAGATTGGGCTTTTGTTGAGTCATGTGAGATCGTGTACACAGACACACACAAGAGGTGGGGCTGAACATGGAGGGGGGCTTTGGAGAGTTGAAGCCAGGGGCAGCAGGAGAAGCTAAAATCTGATCACAGGCCACCAGACAGCAGAATATGCTGGAGCTAGCTTTGTATAAGGTAATGTCTAGCGAGTGTGTTGGGGTGGGACAAGTGCACAGATTTATTTTAATACACAGCTGGCCCTGCCAGTGGGGGGAGGGGTGTTGAGTCTGCCAGCTTATCCCAGGACCACTGTCACACTTTGGACAAGACAGGACATTTTAGTAGGCAAACCCACCACTGGCAACAAAAACACAGTGAAAAGAGGCAAGTTTGAGGCAGAGTTTGACCTTTTAATCTGCATGATCAGACTGGATTGCTTTTACCATGTGCCGAATGCTCTTTGCACTTGTTCTTCTCATGCTGTCTTCGCACAGCTAGAATAGCTCCTGTATCAGATGTCATTGTGTTCACTGCACTACAGGAAGGTCTGGATTTGGTGCTAATGTCATTATTGATTGTGCGTATAGTTCAACTTGCTTATCATTTCCCTTTGTCAATTTTCCTGATAATTTTTTGCATGAAAAAAGTATATAGGGTTTATATAAAAGATAAACACATCCATGTCACCCATTTGTTTCTGGAACCTGCATAGTGAAACCATAGTGTTATGTTTTTGGAAACACCATGTTGGTCTGTTGGAGCTAGAAGTTACCATATTTTGACAGGGTAGTGAGCTGGATTAAAAAACTGTACTGTTCCAATGCGCACATATACAGTGGGGGAAATAATCATTGATCCCCTTTTTTTGCTCACTTACACAGAAATAAGCACTCTTTAATTTTTATGTTAAAGTGGAGAGACAGAATATGAAAACAGAAATCCAGAAAAAAAAAGCACATTACATAAAAGGTATACATTAATTTGCATGTCATGTAATATTTGATCTCTACAAACCAGCTAGAATTCCATTTCCACAATTTAGCCATGGACGCACAGATTACAATCAATCAATCAATCAATCAATCAATCAATCACAGCTCTCAAAGGACATCATGCACAATATTATAGACTGCATTCGGCTACAAGAAGCTTGGTATGAATTATAACATGACTATCAATCATCCTCAGTTTAGAGGTCGAGCCGAGAGCCGAGATCTTCTGTTTCGCTGTGTTAATTTCTTTGTTCAGCAGGAGATCAAAAAAAATTATTTCCTTTTCTACAATTCGTGCAAAGGAACAGTCACCAAAACTGAAGCACCACGTTCTTGGGTGCTCTGTACCTCAGACCATGTGATCTGAGTAACAGTGTTCTAGCAAAGCATAAGCAGCTAGTTCCTAAAGTTTGATTCTTTGGTTTTTGATCAGAAACCTACAACACAAATGGGATTCCCATTTCCTAACGGCCTCAGCTTTAAAAAAGGAGTATCGGAGACAAGAATTTAAAGCACCACTTTGTCTCAGAGCTTGCAGAGGTGCTACTGTTGCTCCGGTGTTTTAAACAAGTCAAAAGAACAGGCGTACCTATTATGCAGCAATATTGCATCTAAGGTAATTTTGAAGTTGAATTGTCACTGGATGCTTCTATCAGGTTGACTTAATGTTTGGTAGCTGGGACAGTACATTTATAGATTAACTTCCTTCCTGTGCACTATTACCTTAACAGGAAGAGGCCCTGGCTTTTTACTTAGTAGGTATTATCTGATGTGGATGGATTTAAAGTGTTTAGAGTACATTCGGTGGGTTAATAAAAATCTGCATTGCTCTCACTGGATATAAATCAGCACAGTCTGTCTTTGTATGCCAGAAACAAGGCTGCAATTCATTCCAGCCCACCTTGAGCAACAAAGGTCACTCAAGAGGAGAGTTAATGAGCAAACTCACAGTGCAACTTTAAGGAGTCCTGAGCAAGTGTTTTATTTAAATTCGATTACTGACTGTCTTCTCCTTAAGTTGTCATATGGTGTTTTTTGTGTGTTTTTTTGTTGGGGGGGGGGGGGGTTTGCCTTTGAAAACCCGAGCAAGTTACAAGTGGAGCATTTAGAAACTTGGTGGGCTGTCAATAATTGTTGAATCATTAATATGACTCTGAGGCATAAGCTGCAATTAATGATTAATTTCATAGCTGAATAATTAGTTGTTGTTTTTTAATAGCAAAACCTAACATTTAAGAAGGTGTAGTACATTTATACCTGCATAATAAACTGCATAAACACTTATTTAAATTTGAATATTATAATGGTATGTGGTAGATGATTACATAGTTAGGTATGTACCCACTCATGTCTCTAGAATGGTTTAGTCCCAAAATGTACGGTACGTCACAGTAACAAGTGCAGCAGAGAACAGTAGAGAACTTTAAAAATTTACGAAAATACAAAAAAAGTTTTTCGTATTTTATAGTGCACCCCTGTGCCTGTGATGTCAACCCACGCTGTCAATTCTGTTCATAGAAAATTTAAACAAAGAAGGCATGACCCTAACCCCAACATCAGCGCATGTTCATGCTGATAGACCACCATCTATGGAGCTTTTCTCTTCAGTGTGATTATTTCATTTGCTTTTTCCTCTTTCTGCTGTAGATGCAGCTATGTGAACAAATATCTTTATCAAGGTTCACTGATGAAATTTGTTCATAATAAGTTTATATTGCGCTATAGAGAAGATAAAGCACTGCTTCAAATCAACATTGTAAAATTCCCAGTTATCTAAAATGGAAATCGACTCTCTGAAGGGAAATGGTTCTTCAGAGTTGGGGAAAGAATGTTGTTTTCTTCTAAACTATTGATGCATACAAATCCCAAATTCCAACTGTGTTGTCAAGACTATAGGCTGAGAGGATGGCTCTGGAAGCTTTAGCATGTGTTTGTGCTTTGACCATGGAAATAATGGGAACAAAAGATGGGAAAAAAAGCAGAATTTATTTTCTGTAAAGTAACGTTCACTTACCTTCTGACACAGAATGGAAAACGAGCCCTCTGAAAAATATTCTGTAACGTGGTGAAAGTTGGGGTCATTGTTCTGTCAGTTCATTTCTGTACTGCAGGCCTGGCTCTGAGGACCTATCACCATGGAAACCATTATGTGGGGCAACTGGCAGCAGAGCACTTTACAGATCTCCTTGGAATATATTACTAGATGCAAAGGCCCAACTCTTCTCACCTTCAGCCTCTTGTTATTGTCTCTGAGCTAGTTTACTTCAGGCAATTTTCTCAGGATTTCAGCCCTTGAACTCAAGAATATTCAACCTTTAGACCTTCTCCACACAGAGATACCAAAACAATAACTAAGATGCTCAGGCTGGAAATCTCAGAAAAAACAGACGTGATAATGGTAAGGTTCCAGTGCCCCTGAATTTTCTATTTTAATATAGGAAAAACTTAATTACAATGAGTCATTTTGTTGACTCGTTCAAACCTTACCAGCTTCAATTTCAGCTGTGTTCAGACAAACGATTTGCACCATGGAGCTACAGTTTAGATACAGTCCTCATGGACATGAATGTCATGGTAATCCTGGGCTTTTTGTTTTGTGATTTCTTTTAACTGGGGTTTTTTTTTTTCAGGGCAGAATAACCATACAACGCATATTACTTTAAACAGCAAGAATTGGGTGCACAAGTTTGAATTTATTTTGGATTTTCTCAAATCCAACCAGGGTCAAAGCCCCCAAATGATCCTGACATTCATGCCCATGATGAGTGTATGTAAACAACCCGAACCATATACTGTTCTTTTAGTTATGTGGCAGAAAAACAAACAAATGAGTTCGCATGGAACAATTATGCTGAGACTCATTCATTAGGAAACTGAGGCTCATTCACAATGCAGTATCTCCTTCTTTTCAAACTCATTCCCATTTAGTATTTTAGCATAGGTTTCTCCAAATGGTTTAGCATAATTGTATTCTGTCATTTGGGATCACTGACCATGATACTGCTTTTTCTGTTTATAGGGTTTTTTTTGTTTGTCTTTTAAAGGAGTGCAGAGTTGTGTCTTACTTAAATGGGAAAACAACTTTAACTCATCTGGATGAGATGATGAGTAAAAGCTGAGGCAGATGCTTCCATAGTCAGAATCTGAATTGCTTCGGGGGCATATTAATCTGTACACTTGTAGTCAGAAGTTTACGTACACCCTGACATATATTTATTGGTTTTACTCATTTCTTTGAACTGTTCTTTCTCCAGGATGGAATGATTATAGAGCGTACATCTTTAATGGCAGCAAGAATCGGGAGGACAGATTTGAATTGATTTTTTTCATTTTATATTTTTTTAACAGTTCAAAGAAAGCATTAAAAGCCTCAAATCACCATAACATTCATGTCCATGATGAGTGTACGTAAACTTCTAATCACAACTGACAGCCACGTCTACCTACCAGAGCTGTGGTACACTATCAAATATAAGCTCAAAAGCCAGTCAGCAGCAGCACTACAAGAGCTTTCTGAGAGAACAACCGCGTATGACTGGGACCGTTAAAATGCTTCTGTTAGGGGACAAGAGTTGTGTACCTTCGCGTCTTCATCTGTAAACACACAAAAAGTGAATGAGCTACGCAGCAGCTGCCCCACCCCCTTTCACTGCTGGCAGCAGGGTCTGGAAATGTTGACATACAGAGCAGCCCCAGAAACCCCAGGAATCCCCCCGAGAAGACGCTGGGAAGGAGGGTGAGGTGGAGCCTTGGAATGCAGTTGGAAGAGTCAGTCACTTATTTACTAGCTGAACTCGGTGAACCCTGCCTGAGTCAGCCACTTCCACCCTGGCCAGTCTGTCCCACCTCTCCCTCCTACTTTCTTCTCTGTTTTGTTCGTTAACCTAATGCTCCTGATTTACCCACCCCCCAACAACAACACGCCCCTTAATGACACATGCTTTTGGCTCCTCACTGGGAGTCCTATTTGGAGGTGCTTCAAGCAGCCTAATCATGCCCTCACCTGACCCCTGTCACCCTGTTGCTCTCCCTCAGGCTGCAGAGGTTCAGGTCACAATCCCATGATGAGTAATACAACTAATGTCAGCAGGAGTGTGAGTCAAGCAGTAGTGCGTGGACTACAGCCAGGGTACAGGAAGTACCACTCGCACTTGAGCTCCATGAAAAATATTATTTAGCTTTCAGTGAATCTGACCTCACCCCTTCCTCTAAGTGTTTTCAAACAGGTTCATGAGCACGATAGACTTTTTGGCTAAAAGTCCATATATGTATATATGAATATGTTTTTTTTAATAAAATGAAGTAATCCTTGTCTTTAGACAGAGAAGCATCACATCATAGGAGGAGATGTTATGATTTATTGTTGACCATTGATCTAGTGAGAGAACAATAATTAACAGTATTACAAACAGGATCTGCTTGTAAAATGTAAATTCCTGCAGGAATTCCTGTTTATTATTCCTACTGACAGATAAAATCCCCTTTTAGGTCAGTTTATTTATATAGCACTTTTTGGTGCTTTTCAGACATACAGTCACAAATTGCTGAACAAAAAAGCATGTTTAAAAACAGAATAAAAAACATAACTATAACACACACACACACAGATACACAGGCCCACACAACTTTAGTAATTCATTAAAAAAATTAAAACAAAAACAAAAAACAAGTACGATAGTGGGCACAAAACAAATTTCTCTTTTTAACTGTTTACATAAGATGTAAAAGGCACAGTAAAGATGGTCTATAAAGATAACCAAAGTTAACAGCAATGTAAAGTGAATTTTGCTGGTGTGAAACTTGGGGGCACTCAAACATTAGGAGTTATATTAGAACAAAGGAAAAATGCTGATTGAATACATAATGCATATGCAATAAGTGAGGGACCCATACTATCTCAGAGACTCGTAACTGACCAGCAAATCTTTCACCTGCTGTATAAAACAAATGTTTAGGATTTTTTGAAGTTAGTATTAAAACAGTAAGTGGCTTTAGAAGTTCTCCCACAAATGTTGTCCACTTGAGAAGATTATGTTGGTTTGGACGTCTCAACTTGAAAATATAATATATTAGCTGAGTGTCTGGTCATGGGAAAAAGTGACATTACTTGCCTTCATTATTAATGCTAACATTGCTGTTCTAACATAAAAACACAGAAATATTTCTGGGAGTTATGTCAAGAGGTTAATTTCTGAAGCAATCCATGCCAGGAATTCTGCTGTGTCATTTTTCACAACATCATCTTCATTTTTTTCCATTGTGTGCTTTTTCTGTCTGTCTGGAAGTAGAAGAGTACGAGGAATTCTGAAAAACAAAAAGTATTCAGATTTGATAGACAGATAGATCGGTAGATTGGCCTCTGGCCTCACCGGACCCAGGTGTGTCTGAGCCCAGATGTTTACCACCCCAGAGAAATGGGCTTTAAGCTTGTCCAGCTGTTATCGGTCAGAAAAAGCTTGTGGAGCTGAGCTGATGGGAAAGATATGCACACATGGAATACACTATCCACACAAATGCTATCAAAGTTTACCCAAAGGACCTTCTCCCTAATTCTCAGATAAATGTCATGAGCTGAGGGAATATCTGGATTTCAATCAAGCTGTTTGCTGAGACTTTAGCAGAGCAGTTGATTTTGCATTATATAAAATTTAGCAAGCTAGTTCATTATCTAACACTAGCTTGGATTATAAACAAAGTATGCTGAATATTGTAAAGCAGAAAAACTTTTTACTTCTATAACTTATTCCAAGATGTGATGTTGTATTACTGTACACCAGGTTTTTCTTCTGCTTATGATATCGTGCTGATTTTTGTGGCTACTCAGTACTACGTGTTTCCCCTAAATCATTATTAAACGCTGTGATTTTACTCTGTGGCACAGAGGAGCTAGGAAAGACGCTACCTAAAATGATCAGTCCAAATCATCCTGCAAGCAAGTGAGCCTTTTGTTTCTCTTACTTTTTTGTTTTGACTTTCCACATCCCAGCAGAAAGTAGGTCACAGACGGTCCGAGGTGAAGTATGAGGCAGCAGTTTGCAGGCCGGCGCCTGTCGAGGCAGATCAGGAAGCTTGTTGCAGAGGAGACGTTAAACACACGAGTTCCTGTTTGACATCTGTTTCCATCAAACCTTGTAGACCAGTATTTAAACCCCAACCCCACTTTCAGAGGCCTCTTTTACCTAGCCCCTTCTCTCAAGTAGGTTTGTCAGTTGAACTGCTCTGTGAGCCCTTTCCTACCCTCCCTTCCTCTAAAACCAAAAAGGATTGTGATGACGTGTCTGATGTTGATTCTGTGCCCAGAAAAACGAATTCTTGAGCGATAAAATCATGAAAGACTGGTTCTTACGCAGGCACCCCTACTAGACTGCAGACCTTCAGGGATGTAAATAGTGAGCCAGGTGTATATGGCATTTAAGGAGACGAGACAACACATTCTGACGTTTCAAAATTAAAATTGCTCAAAAAGTGCAGTTTACATGGAAATTGATCTGGAAGAGAAAACTGCTTGGGTAATTCTCCAAACAAGCCAACGTCACAGTAGCAAAGTTTAGGGCTGGAGCTCAGAGATGGCTCCTGTTACTTCTTACATCATGAATAAACTCATTGTGAATTCTCATTGAAGGTTCATGATGAGTGTATTCAAACCTCCCGTCCTTTTCCATGTGTTCCTGCTGCAACACACCTGAATACAATTAGTATGTCATTAGCAAGACTCAATAGAACGTGGCTGCATGCTGGGGACGATCTGATATCCTCGTGTCGGTGTTGTTCCCTCGTCATCATAAATAATGTTGTTCCAGGTTCAACATTGCAAGTGACCAATCACCTTCTCCTGACGTCATCCGCGACCTCGAAAAAAAAACAAACGCCTACTTCACTTGCGAGAAGAGAAACCTCCTCTGTAAGGACAATATGTATAATGCTTAGCGTTTATTAAAGGAAAGTATCCTGAAATGCAAAGAATTCAAGTTCCTGGATTGGTGGACAGAAGCGGTTTCTCTTCTCGCAAGTGAAGTCGATTTTTTTAAGGCGGTATTTTTCAAAGGCAAAAAAGGGGGACGTCACAACAATGTGATTGGTCACTTACAATGTTGAACCTGGAACAACATTTATTATGTTGATGTGGGAACAACACCGACACGAGGATATCTGATCATCCGCATGCTGAGGTGGCAATTCAGCCATTTGATTCATGATACAGCAGCTCATGAATGAATGAACAAGTACTTTTCCAAACACTTACATTTCTTTAAATAGACTCGAGTAGGGTTAGGGTTGCCACCTCAGCATGCAGTCAGGTGTGTTGCAGCAGGGACACATGTTGTAAAAGTTTCAGGATGCTGGCCCTCGAGGACTGCAGTTCGACACCACCGCCCTAGATTGTCTTTGAGTGAGTGACAGAGTCCAGGCAGAGAGCCAGCTGAGTGGAGGAGCTGGGGAATAGTGTTCCCATGTCACAGGTTCTAGAATCTAAGCTCCACAATCAAATGAACATGGCTCTTGATTTGACTTTATGTTACACTACAAAACATCTCTCATGAAATAACATTCCCTCTATGACATTCCCTCTACATGACATTTTGTTCTCCGCTTTCTGGTTAAAATAAAATCCAGAAATTGCCACTAGAAGGACAATTTGCAGAAAACCTTGTTGTCTATCAATACATCCTTTCACCAAATACCATAGAGTTAGATGAAAGCATCATTCTGCCCACATCCCTCCTCAGCACAGACAAATATCCTGCAGTCAGGCATGTGATACAGACTGATTTTTTTTTAAATAGGTTAAACCCCTGTACATTTTCCTGTGTGGAAACAATGATTGGTAGTAGGCGCAGCCTACATTTCCACTGATTTTTTTAGGGGTTGAAGCATCACAGTGGGTGAATCACATTTTCCACTTACTGTAAATTTTCTGGCAACTCACTGTTCTCTGTGAGTAATTTGCAAGCCGTTAGAATGTTTTGCACAAACTTATATTTCTCAAGTCAACATCAAATCTGACAGAAGCAGTAACATGTCAATATTGTTATCAAGGGGTTTACTCTAAAATCCATGATGCAGACTGAGAGAAACTGCTTTCTGAGCTACAAGTTGTGTCTCCTTAATGATTGCTTTGCAGCAAAACCAATTCAGCTAAGCGGGATGAAAAGCTTTTACTTACTCTTTGTGATTGCACACTTTAGAATCTCAGCTCTATCAGTGTGGTGCTGATCAATGTGGGGTGTGAGAAGGGAGGCTGGGTTACAGCATTTTTTGTTTTTTGCAGATTATGTGGGAGTCAGTGGGATGTCAATGGAAAAAAAGAAGAGAAAGAACTGTGTGTTTTGTTGCTTCCCAGCACTCCAGGCTGAGATCAGACTAATCAATAGCAGGGATAATGTTGAGATGAGTAGTATGACATCAATACTTGGTTCAGAGACCTATTGTGCTGCTCTCCAGCCCAGCCTGTGCTGAGTAAACAGTAGCTCCCTGGGGAGAAAGAAACTCATTGATAGGTCCCTTCAGCTGCATGCCAGTGTGCATTGTTGAGCATACCATACCAGTAATTTACTTCTTTCCCCTGAAACTCTATCATAAGGTTCAGGCTTTGGATTTTTGGTAAAATATCTAGAGGAAGATTTGATGGATTGTGGTTATTGGTGATGGATGGGATTAGATGAAGGGCATAGCCGATACCCTGTTAACCCTTTGACATCTAAGTTTTCATCAGCAACGTCCCCAACATAGATACTGTAGACAAATTCACTCACTTTGAACCAATACTCTGAGTATCAGTGCTCAATTTGTTGATCCCTGTGTCTGTGAAAGACCTCTGTTTGACACGGTTTTGCAAATTATCTGCATTATAATAATTTAGGATGTCTCATCTGCTAATGGGCCAGTGTTTTGGCAGCAAACAGAATAGTATGATCAAAGTTCTTACATCTTTGGAAACAAAACATAATTAATTGGTGCTAGAATAATAATAGCAAAATATGCCAGTCAGCAAATGAGACACCAACTATAAAAATAATTGCTCTAGGTGTACCGTGTTAAAATGTAAAGCCAAGGGTCCCATTCAAGCAAATACATGTAACAACTTGAGACTTCAAGCTTTATATTATTGTTAGTATTTTAACACTGCCAATAACAAACATGTTAGCATGTTAACGTTAGCATTTCACTCAATTACAGCCACAAGTTGCTAGCATTGCTTCTCATTCTTATAACTTTTTAATGTTTTATATTCTTTAACATTGTTGTTATCATTACTCAAGAAGTAGCGTATTAAACAATACTCATTGCTTTCTTAAAAGTAATGCATTACTTAATTACTCACCAGAGACAGTTCCTTGGCAGTTCATTACGCATTACATTACGTTCTCCTTGCAATATAAGATGAGCTGAAGCGCATCGTCACATAATTACCAGGTAAAAATATAAACCTGAGGCTACAGTCCCACACGCCAACACAAATCCCTATCCTAATGATCTTTGTTTTTGTTTTTATGCATGAACACAAAACTGACAGCAATAAGAAAAGATTAAACATCAAGGCAGTTGCCATAGTGATCCTACCGGTAGAAACAGAGGCTACAAGCCTGACTTCTCATCGCTGCTTTTGTTACCTGTTGAAGATCAGGGTCTGGCTGCTGGGCCGGGGGTTGGCATGAACTCAGCTTTAAAATCACTCTGGGTTCTTGGCTAGCTTTCTGTTAGCATGCTGTCTATGCAGATGATTGCAAAGAGCCTAAATTCTGGTAGCAGTATAATCTGGTTGTTTCTGTCCTCGATGCAGTTTTCCAGTTTACCGTTGTGCTCTTGTCCATTTGTGCAAAAAAGTCATGTCCTTATCTCCGCTCCTGTACCACACCACCATTTTCGTCCTCTTGTACATGAACTGAAAGCGAGTGCCAAGCTTAGCTGTAGACAACTTTTACCTTTGTAACGTAAGTAAGGACATAATTGTAACCATAATGTAATTACCAATCACATTACTGTGATACTTAAAAGTGTAATGTCACTACAGTAATGCGCTACTTTGTGTTGCCCCCAACAATGCTCTTTAACAAAAATAACAAAACAAACAAAACACATTTTAAACTCGTTTATAAAGCAAAGTTTCTACCACATATAGAGAATATACAAATCTATATCTGGTAAAGCTAATCTTTAAGTATAGAGACGAAAAATAGCTCCTATGCTCTGAATTTTGCTCTGCAATTCAGTTAAAACAGCAAAGGTGTAAGTGATTTTGAAAACTAATCAAACACAAAAGGAATTCTCAAGTGACGTTTCAGTAGGACAGACAGACATGAGTCAAAGCCTGCTTCCATCCCCCTCAAAGCATGCCTCGCCCCTCTCAGCGGAGTGAGGATACCGAATGTACTCGGTGGAGCTTTGAAGTGGGGCTGCTCTGCTAAGCCTCTCAATTCAAGCACTTAGCACTTAACAATGTACATTTCTTTCATCTGCAAAGCCAATTAATTCATGGCATAGAGTAGTATTTCAAAGAGCGGTTGCGCACAGGGCCACATATATTATGCAGATTTTTCACAAGAGAGTGATTTAGGATTAGCATCTTCTTTGTATCTGCAGATTTGCTCAAATAAGCTATAGATGGTTGTAAACTCTCCATTTTTCTATCCCACTGTACAACATGTCTAATTTGTATTTGTCTTTTGTTGCATTATGCAACATTCATTAGTGAAGAATGAAAATGACCAGTCAACAGATTGCAAGTTTTTGTCTCGTCACTGGAGTTATTTATTGTATCTAGAGACAAACAGTCCCTAACAATCATTCATGCAGTTCTGAGATGTACTATTAAGATTGTGGAACATTTTCTGACTCATTCCTGGCTTCCTCCTTCATATTGTGACTCAGAGGCACAGGGTGAAAAAAACGTTTCAGACACTAGAGCATTCTTTGTGCGTGTGTGTGTGCGTGCGTGCGTGTGTGTGTGCGTGCATGCGTGCCTGCGTGTGTGTGTGTGTGTGTGTGTGTTTGTGTGTGTGCATGCGTGCGTGTGTGTTCCGCTATTTGTGTGCACTCTTTTCAGCATTCTGATCCTCAGAATTTCACAAGACATGTAATAGAAGATATAAAATCTGGTTAGTTTACAGAATAATCTAAGTGGCTGAGGAAGTAGTAGTTTCAGCAACTTCATTCTCCCCAAGACATATTTCTGAATGTACCTAATCCCCTTGCTGTAAGAACAAACATAGAGCTCACTTTATATTTAAATACAGCAAATGCATTTAAATCTATGTATGAATGAGGGAACATGTCAGCTGTCTGTCACCTAAAGAAAACAGTGTGAAGCCATTCACATGGCTGGAAATCACCTCAGGTACATTTATAAAGTCATTTATACAATATTAAATATTTGATATAGTCTCCAAATACAGTAAATTGGCTTCATGAGTTAATATGTCAATTTATGTACTGTAGTATTGATACTGTAAACACCCCGATTTTGACATATCCAAATAAATATTTGTTAGTGCTAATGTTAAATGTTTAACACCTGATTAGGCGTTAAACATTAGCACCTAGTGTTAATTTACTATCATAAACACCCACTTAGGCGTTTATGATAGTAAATTGTTCAATGCCATGTAAAATGAAAAGAAACAAAAAGTGATTTTTGTGATATAGTGATATTTTTTTTGTTATGACCTTCTCTTTTGAACTGCATGTGTGTTCCTTATTTTCCTTATAAACCAATTTTATTTTAGGAAATGTACATTTATTTCCCAAAGTTGTTGAACCCAGCTGATTTTCATTGGAAATGGACAAACATTTGACTACACTTGTGTCAGTACAGTACAAGAATGACCTGGAAGGCTTTTTTTCCCCCAGTGACTGAGTTTAATTGATTTGTCAATTTTATCTCTTTCATGCAAACCTAGAGATTTGATTGCACTGGCTGTTCCTGCAGTGCAGTAGGGATGTCTTGCATGGGTGTAGAAATGTCTTCAAACTGCACTGTGCTATTTGTGTGGGAATGGGGAAGTGAAATAAAGTCCAAACGAACTAATCTTCCACTGCCACAGCTTCCACCTCCTTCAGAGCAGTGTGAATGTGTGTTTTGCTGTATGTTAGAATGGGAGGCGATATATGTCATATGGCAACCCTGGTGCTTTGTGAGTTTTATGAGACAACTTTAAGGCCCTCCCCTACCTCCCAGCCCTACCACCTCGCAGTAAAGTGTTTGTTGTGACTTGACACAAAGGACGTGAAAGACTTCAGAATAATCAGATGTAAAATGTATTAAAGTTATAGAGTGAGGAAAGGGGAGTTTGCTCAAGGAAACAGAAACAGAAATGGACATTCTGTCATTTTTATGATAGTTTTATTTTAAAATACAAAGACAAAATATTGACCAAAAGTACAGGAGAAAAAACATTGCGTAAAAGTTATAAATTGATTCACACATCGTTGACTGAAATAAGTATTTGATCCCCTGCAACCCACATGGGCTCTGTACCCATGTGGGTTGCAGATTACAATCAACCAACCAACCAGTCAGAAAAGTCACTCTACAACCAATGACAGTTCTTGAATGGGATACAGCATATAGAATACCTTTTAATTTGGAATTCTTGCTAACAACAGTTAATAAAACATGTTTTAACTGTCATCCTAGACTGAGCAAAAAAGACACTATCAGTGGATTGCCCTATCAAATAGAAGAAAATTCTAGAGTTTTCAGATTTCACTCCAACTATAATTGAGAAAATATGAGTTAAAAATGTTCATATGTTTTTTTCAAGACCTAATCTATCAGCCTTTTCAAGACACACTGCCCTGGAGTGTCTGATAATCCAGGTTAACATTCCAGTTAAAATATACTTTAAAGCATTAAAATGTAAATGTTTTCACGTGTAAACATAATTATAGCAAAACCTAAAAATACAATAGAATATGTATTGTCTATATATATATATATAGATAGATAGATAGATAGATAGATACACACACACTAAGGAATTCCCTGAGCCAAGTATAAACATAATGCAGTGACTGCTATAGGTAGGTAAGCAGGAATCAGGCACAAGTTATCATATTTAATCCAGGAGTATTCATGTTCATGTTGAATTTTTGTAACATCGTGACTTATAAATATATACCAATCAGAAATTGTCATTAATGTTTTTAGCAATGTGAAGTTTTTTGTTAGTGTGTGCTCAAATATGTGTCTTTTCGTGATCTGTAATCTCCCATATTACAGATCTTAATTCATTTTTATGGTAAGAAAGGCCAGGCAAGATTTCAGGCTTGTGTGATGAATATTTTTTAGATATTCATGTTTAAACATTGCCTTAGATTTCAGTCTGCACAGAAATGCTCTCAAAGTGGGTGGAAGTAGCATTTTTTTTAAGTATTTTATATATGAAGCTACAATTTCATGTGTCAAAACTTATAAATAATTTAACTTATATAATATAACATTTTTTGACAAATCTGAGATTTTCAAGCAGAGCATGTTCTAAATATTTGATGATTTAAGATGGAATGTTCCAACTATTGTTGAGGTCACATTAGCACTTCCCTCAAATAACCTGAAGTCAGCGGAGGTCTGTTGAATAGACTCTGAGTCAGTCAGGGCTGTTACTCTGAGAGGTATAGTCTGGAGGGGTGTGAAAAGTTAGGAAGTGAGGAACTGCTAAACTATGTGAGCAGTAAACTTTGCTCACACATTCATCCTTGAAAAACAACAGTACAACACTCGTATCTTTGGAGTTTCATTGTAAGGAAATTTGAAATGGTTCAATTCAGTTCAATTCAATTCAATTTTATTTATATAGCGCCAAATCACAACAAAAGTTGCCTCAAGGCGCTTCATAGATACAGAGAAAAACCCAACAATCATATGACCCCCTATGAACAAGCACTTTGGCGACAGTGGGAAGGAAAAACTCCCTTTTAACAGGAAGAAACCTCCGGCAGAACCAGGCTCAGGGAGGGGCGGCCATCTGCTGCGACCGGTTGGGGTGAGAGAAGGAAGACAGGATGAAAGACATGCTGTGGAGAGAGACAGAGATTAATAACAGATACGATTCAATACAGAGAGGTCTGTTAACACATAGTGAGTGAGAAAGGTGACTGGAAAGGAAAAACTCAATGCATCATGGGAATCCCCCGGCAGCCTACATCTATTGCAGCATAACTAAGGGAGGATTCAGGGTCACCTGGTCCAGCCCTAACTATATGCTTTAGCAAAAAGGAAAGTTTTAAGCCTAATCTTAAAAGTAGAGATAGTGTCTGTCTCCCGAATCCAAACTGGAAGCTGGTTCCACAGAAGAGGGGCCTGAAAACTGAAGGCTCTCCCTCCCATTCTACTTTTAAATACTCTAGGAACAACAAGTAGGCCTGCAGAGCAGGAGCGAAGTGCTCTAATAGGGTGATATGGTACTACAAGGTCATTAAGATAAGATGGGGCCTGATTATTTAAGACCTTGTATGTGAGGAGCAGGATTTTGAATTCAATTCTGGATTTAACAGGAAGCCAATGAAGGGAAGCCAAAACAGGAGAAATATGCTCTCTCTTTCTAGTCCCTGTCAGTACTCTTGCTGCAGCATTTTGGATTAACTGAAGGCTTTTCAGTGAGTTTTTTGGACATCCTGATAATAATGAATTGCAGTAGTCCAGCCTGGAAGTAATAAATGCATGAACTAGTTTTTCAGCGTCACTCTGAGACAGGATATTTCTAATTTTAGAGATGTTGCGCAAATGGAAGAACGCAGTCTTACATATTTGTTTAATATGTGCGTTGAAGGACATATCCTGGTCAAAAATGACTCCAAGGTTCCTCACAGTGTTACTGGAGGCCAAGGTAATGCCATCCAGAGTAAGAATCTGGTTAGATACCATATTTCTAAGCTTTTCAGCGCCGAGTACAATGACCTCAGTTTTATCTGAGTTAAGAAGCAGAAAGTTAGTGGCCATCCAAGTCTTTATGTCTTTAAGACATTCCTGCAGTTTAACTAATTGGTGTGTGTTATCTGGCTTCATGGACAGATAGAGCTGGGTGTCATCTGCATAGCAGTGAAAATGTATGCTATGTCTTCTAATGATGCTGCCTAGGGGAAGCATGTATAATGTAAACAGAATTGGTCCTAGCACTGAACCCTGTGGAACTCCATAATTAACCTCAGTGTGTGAAGAGGACTCTCCATTTACATGCACAAATTGGAGTCTATTAGATAGATATGATACAAACCACTGCAGTGCAATACCTGTAATACCTACAGCATGTTCTAATCGCTCTAATAGGATATTATGGTCAACAGTATCGAATGCTGCACTAAGGTCAAGAAGGACAAGCACAGAGATGAGTCCACTGTCAGAGGCCATAAGAAGATCATTTGTAACCTTCACTAAAGCTGTTTCTGTGCTGTGATGAACTCTGAAACCTGACTGAAACTCTTCAAATAAACCATTCCTCTGCAGATGATCTGTTAGCTGTTTGACAACTACTCTTTCAAGGATTTTTGATATGAAAGGAAGGTTGGAGATTGGCCTATAATTAGCTAAGACTGCTGGGTCTAGAGATGGCTTTTTGAGTAAAGGTTTAACTGCAGCCACCTTGAAGGCCTGTGGTACATAGCCGATTATTAGAGATAGGTTGATCATATATAAGATCGAAGAATTAATCAATGGCAGGACTTCCTTGAGCAGTTTTGTAGGAATTGGGTCTAAAAGACACGTTGATGGTTTGGAGGAAGTAATTATTGAAGTTAACTCAGAAAGATCGACTGGAAAAAAAGAGTCTAACTTAACATCAATGGAACTAAGAGTAGCTGTAGATAATATTACATCTGTGGGATGATTATTGGTAATTTTTTCTCTAATGATAAAAATTTTATTTGTGAAGAAGTTCATGAAGTCATCACTAGTTAACGTTAAAGGGATGGTTGGCTCAAAAGAGCTCTGACTTTTTGTCAGCCTGGCTACAGTGCTGAAGAGAAACCTGGGGTTGTTCTTATTTTCTTCAATCAGTGATGAGTAGTAAGCTGTTCTGGCTTTGCGGAGGGCTTTCTTATAAAGCAACAAACTATTTCTCCAGGCTAAATGATGATCCTCTAAATTTGTGACACGCCATTTCCTCTCCAGATTACGAGTCATCTGCTTTAGGGTACGTGTTTGAGAATTATACCACGGGGTCAGGTACTTCTGATTAGAGACCTTAGTTTTCACCGGAGCTACAGTATCCAGAGTCGTACGTAGTGAGGAGGTGAAATTATTAACAAGATAATCGACCTCTGTTGGGGTAGCGTTCAGATAGCTGCTCTGCTCTGTGTTGGTACAGGGCATTGACGATGATAACAGAGGCTGGATTATATTCTTAAACTTAGTTACAGCGCTTTCAGAAAGACATCTACTTTGATAAAGTCCACTCTCCACTGCTGCGTAATCAATTATTGTAAATGTAAATGTTATCAAGAAATGATCAGACAGGAGAGGGTTTTCAGGAAACACTGTTAAATGTTCAGTTTCTATGCCATATGTTAAAACAAGATCTAGAGTGTGATTAAAGTGGTGGGTGGGTTCTTTTACATTTTGAGAGAAACCAATTGAGTCTAATAACAGATTAAATGCCATGTTGAGGCTGTCATTTTTAGCATCTACATGGATGTTAAAATCACCCACAATAATTATTTTATCTGAGCTCAGAACTAAATTAGATATAAAGTCTGAGAAATCAGACAGAAACTCTGTGTAAGGCCCAGGTGGACGATAGATGATAACAAGTAAGACTGGTTTCTGAGTTTCACAGCTGGGGTGGACAATGCTAAGCATCAGGCTTTCAAATGAATTAAAAGTCTGTCTTGGTCTTTCATTAATTAATAGACTGGTGTGAAAAATTGCAGCCACACCGCCCCCTCGACCTGTGCTTCGAGATTTCTGGTAGTTAGAATGACTCGGGGGTGTTGATTCATTTAAACTAACATAATCATCCTGCTGCAACCAGGTTTCTGTAAGGCAGAGTAAATCAATTTGTTGATCAATTATTAAGTCATGTACTAACAGAGACTTGGAGGAGAGAGACCTAATGTTTAATAATCCACATTTCACTGTTTTACTCTTTGGTTCAGATGTGGATACTGTATTGTTCTTTCTTTGTAAATGTTTAAGTTGTTTGTTGCTGGTATTTAGTTTGTTTTTTGTCTTTTTGGAAGCAGACACAGTCTCTATGGAGATGGGTTTTTGGGGGGGTAGCAGGAGGAGAGAAGCTGCAGAGAGGCGTGTAAGACTGCAACTCTGCTTCCTGGTCCCAACTCTGGATAGTCATGTTTTGAGGGGTTTAATAAATTTGTCGATATTTCTAGAAATGAGAGCTGCTCCATCCAAAGTGGGATGGATGCCATCTCTCCTAACAAGACCAGGTTTCCTCCAGAAGGTTTGCCAATTATCTAAGAAGCCCACATCGTTTCTGGGACACCACTCAGACAGCCAGCAATTTAAGGAGAACATGCGGCTAAACATGTCACTCCTGGTCTGATTGGGGAGGGGACCAGAGAAAACTACAGAGTCCGACATTGTTTTGGCAAAGTTGCACACCGATTCAATATTGATTTTAGTGACCTCCGATTGGCGTAACCGGGTGTCATTACTGCCGACGTGAATTATGATTTTATTGAATTTACGTTTACCCTTAGCCAGCAGTTTTAAATTTCCTTCAATGTCGCCTGCTCTGGCCCCTGGAAGACAATTGACTATGATTGCCGGTGTCTCTAGCTTCACATGTCTGAGAACAGAATCACCAATTACCAGAGTTTGACCCCCAGCGGGTGTGTCACCGAGTGGGGAAAAACGGTTAGACACATGAACGGGTTGGTGGTGTACCTGGGGCTTCTGTTTAGGACTACGCTTCCTCCTCACCGTTACCCAGCCGTCTTTCCCCAGCTGCTTGGGATTTGCCGGGGAACAGCTAGCGGGGCCTACGCTATCTTCGGCTGCACCAGATACAGGGGCCTGGCTAGCTATGGGTGAGAGCAGGGTGCAAAGCCGAGTCTCCAGATCAGTAATCCTGGCCTCCAGAGCTGCAAATATGCTACATTTGTTACAGATATCATTACTGCTAAAGGAGGCCGAGGAGTAACTAAACATCTGACACAATGAGCAAGAAAGTGCAGAAGGGACAGGTGAAGTAGCCATGGTGCTAACGGGTCGGCTACGAGCTAAGCTAGCGAAACAGTACAGAGACAGTGAGTGAATACTTGAATACTTGAATACTATAAATTAGGTAGTGAGTACACAGAAAGTGTGCTTCGGATGAAGCACGTGAAGATTATTATACTGTGAAAAAAGAATGTTGTTAATTAAACTGCTAAGCAAATAAGCTACTCAGAAACACCACTGTGTTTGAGCAGGAACAGGAAGCGATACTATACCACAGAGCGAGCGAACACCAAGTGACAGCGCCACCGACAGGAAATGGTTATGTCCTTTCAGACCATACCCAGCAGATTAATGTTCCTGACAGTGAATGATGACACTGACTAATTAGGGGTAAAACTGGATGCTAATAAATCATAGGTAAATAGTTACAATTACAGAGGATAAAATATGTTTCATATAGTTTCTGCAAAGCAGGGGAGACATTTCTACAAGTTGCACAAGCAAATTAATGACGCCATCAGACACTGGAAGAGTTGGAATCACCGACTGAATGCAGAATCTCTTCAACAAACAGTTTGGTTTTGTCATTTTCAAGTGGCACCTTGCCGTAAAGTGTGCTGCACAAACCAATGAATGACCTCTTTCGAGTTCCAGTGAAACTTGACCTGCCTTCTTTCTTCTGACCTACTCATCCATCCAAAAAAGGGTAGCTCATTAGTGTAGATGTCTGTCTTGGTACTGGCCTGCAGATGCATTAAAGTACTTTTTGGTCTGGACTGGTGTAGGGACTCCTAGGCTGAAAAAGGTTAAAGGGAACACCGGCTATTAAGACATGTTTGCGCTAAAATATGTACTGTGCTTTCAATAACACATATGTGGTATTAAAATACGCCAAATGTTTTCCTTTTAAGCACATTTTATATAAAACCGACCAAACATTCCGTCACACGAGTATGAGAGAGTCAGGGAAAATTACTGTTGTCTATGCGGCTACTGCTTGCCAATGGCAACGGCGACTGAGAAGGTTTGTTGTAAAGCACCAAAACTTTTTGAAGCCGTATGTCTTAATCCAAATGTTCTATGGGCAGCCCTTGTTAGCCTCCATGACCGGCAGTATCCAGTCTTTAAGTGATAACATGATGAATCCTGCTTCTGGGCCCAAAGTGTTCTGCATTTAATAAGACTGTTGTGTTTTTAACATGTTTTAATGCTTTGTATCTTGTTCGATTTAATCTCAACAAGCCCCTAAAAACAGTCAGTGATCACTGTCGGCTTCTCATGGTTTTTATTACCGCTAATAATTTTAAAGCTCAGTTTTTAAACCCTTGTGATGTAACTACAGCCCAGCCCATGCAGCAGTATATTAATGACTAACCTTGTATTGTGGATGGATTATCTCGGTGGTTCTCCTGACTGACGTTTGGTCCGTTTACAGCATCCTGCCATGCGATTGCATTTGCCCCTAACGTGGGGACGCTCACATTAACTTTTAACGAGTGGAAAAAGTCCTCCATTCGTTAGCGTTCGTCCTCCAGCTTATGTTATGCTAACATAGCTTGTCGCACTAGCGATCACGTAGCACATCAGCTAGCCCAACTTCAGTAACCCTACAAACGTCGCTGCTGTTTACTTTCCTGTCGTCATTTATGTTGGAAGTGAGAGCAGAGCTGTACGTTTTAATTTGTTTAATAAATCTCTCAGTCAGAACATGGTATATTATATTTAGATGGAAGCAAGTGAAGTAACTCCCTGCTAACTTCTAACTCAGTTAAATGTCATAAATTCCGTTTTCATGGATGCCTGGATGTTAAACTTAATTGTTACACCTGGCAGAGCAGCCACACTGATCATTTTATTGCAAATGAACACATTTAGACAGTTTTTCAACTCTCAGTAATGCTGCAGTGATCATTTGACTTTTGCAGGGGAGTTTGGGCCCAGACATGGCTAATAACGTCAGACTCAAAGACCGGATAGTACTGGTCTACCAAGTCGTAACCAGGTCACTAATAGGCAAGTTAATTAATACGGTTGCTACACTATAAAAAACAAAACCGGTTATCTGAACGAAAGCACCTATACTGCCGACAACCAATACACGTCATCGTCCCAGAATGCATTGTGTGCGAACAAACATGGCCACTCCCACGGCTCCAAAATAGTTTTAAACAACAAAGATTTAATGAATAACAAAAAAATTGTAGTTATTCTCAAGTATATAGTGGAGATAATTTGTAACATATTTAGAGCAACTTGTCATAATAGTCGGGGTTCCCTTTAAGAGTTGACTGATGACATCACTAGTTTACATTTCAATCATTGTGCCTCAAGGCATCAGTAGTCTGTAGTATTTAAGTTCTTTACTGGATGGTTTCGACTGCCTTCATCTATCACAGATACATTTAAAGTGAGAGAAAATGAAACAGTTGTAAACCTTATACAGTCTGCACTCTCCATTACAAACACTGCTACTCTTCCCAGTTACTTATTGTTCAGAATCATGGTTTATATCCCAGAAATTATCTCGGGTTCCACAATAAGGCTGACATCTGGCAGTTCATAAGTAGGTCTATGTGATGCAAAGGGTCTTTTTCTTAAATAAAAGCATCAGTGCAAAAACGATGACAGGTCAGTTACAAACCCAGTCTACATATTTGTGTTTATTTTTGCTGTTTGGCCAAGCCTGAGTGATTATAAATCTATTGAAGGATTAGGCAGCTAAAAACAGCCTTTACTATAGGGGTCTTAGTGCACAGCTTATCCTATAAACAAATAAATGGCAATTTCTGCACAGCCCTGTCTGCCAGCTTTTTAGGGAGTAATTTGCGGTGTGGAGAGAGGCTGACCTCAGTCAGGAAACAGCAGCAGAATAAAGAAGGGCCATTTAGCCCCATTTGGAGCTTAAGAGTGGCCTTCTCACAGGCCATGGACACTGTGGCTACATGGACACTATGGCTACACAGCCACAGACAGGCTAAAACGATTAAGACGGTCGAGCAGAGATGTGCATCAATCATGCCTTCCAAGAACTGTGTGCCACTAGAAAAGCTAACCTCCTCCCGCAGACTGTGGTCCAACATGTCATTTTAGCCAGCGCTGTCTCTCATCCACAAATAGCAGCAGCTTGCGTCTGCATTTTCTTCCCCAGAGGTTCAACGGGGCTGATCTGGGAGGAAAGCTTTCCTACTCCATCAATCAGTGTAGTGTTTGCTCTGCACTTGACTTGAGGCTGAGTGGGAGTGGCAGCAGAAGGTGACCTTTAAGATGGAGGACAGTACGTTTCAGTATTTCTGAGTGACTACTGAGAAACAGAATAGCCTTAAGAGATTTAAGTGTAAAGCTGGTGGACTTAATGTGTAATGTGTGTCATTTAATGTGAATTTAAATCATGAATCATTTAACCCAGAACTGTCTCAGACTGAAAACGCACCAATATAACAGAATATTGCACAAATCAGCCACAGCACATCTGCACAGAAGCCACAAATGCCAGCTAGCTAGCTTCGTGTGTTTCATATAGGATGTTAGCTTAAAAGCTGCACATTCTAAGGGGGGAAACAACTCCTCCAGTACTGGACACTACATTGAACTGAATATGTTTAGGCCCTTATCTCTTAAAAGAAGACAACAAAAATATGTGAACACACTTGAAATCATCCTCACTATCATTTGTGGCAGTGCACACTGCAATACTTTAAGCACCACAAACACCAGAATTCCTACCAGAGCTCTTTGGTGATGTTTTACAAACCTTATATATTTTGGAAAATAGCACCTCATACACTGGTTGAAAGCATACAAAGCAATGCAGTTCTATGTATTTTTTAGGTAGAATAGTTAATAATGTTGCCATTAAAGGACAACAAATCTCCCAGCAGATGACCGCCCCTCCCTGAGCCTGGTTCTGCCGGAGGTTTCTTTCTATTAAAAGGGAGTTTTTCCTTCCCACTGTCACCAAAGTGCTTGCTCATAGGGGGTCATATAATCGTTGGGTTTTTCTCTGTATGTATTATCGTAGGGTCTACTTTAAAGCACTTCGAGGCGACTGTTGTTGTGATTTAGCGCTGTATAAATAAAACTGAATTGAATTGAAATTGAAATGATTGTTAAAGTTAATTGAAGCTAACTTTAGCTGGCTACCTATTTTAGAGCCATTGGTCGTTAGTTTAGAAACACTATAGTCACCATTCCAACAATGCAAAATGCTATATAGTATGGCATTAATATTATATTTAAATTAATTATATTAATATCAAAGTGAAAGGAATATTTACAGCCAGAAAAGTAAGTGTTTTCTCGTATTAGGAGATATTTCTTTTATTATATGGTTTTGTGTTTGTTTTTATAGGGATGTGTTGACAGGTGGAGATGTGAACTCAAAGCTTGACATGATATTCATCAGTCAGCCTTGCTGCTCTCAGCTATAAAACTAACACTAACAAATGACATAGCACTGGCTTATTTACCCTCACAAGCTGCAGAGTCATTGGGGCTGTATGGGTGCATTATGTTATACTGGAGAACAAAAGTGCATCATATAAATATATATATATATATATATATAAATTACAGCAGAAGATGATCAATGTGTGAAAACACACAGCTCTGCAGTTTCCTCTGGATGTGGTTCTTTCAACAAATTATTGGATTAGTAATTTCAAGCCATGATGGAAAAATCAATCACACTTATTGTGCAACCTATATGCCATCAGCCCCTGTGCTGTGGACAGAGCGTACACTGTTGTAGTGAACTCAAGTGCTGCCCAAGCAATATACCTGCCTGCTTTTGCAGCCAGTGATTCTTCTCCTTGAACTTGTTACAAAGCCCTGTTTAATGAAACAGAAATCCATAGTTATAGAGATTAAAACAGATCTTTGCAGAGCAAAGACTATAACTAAGTTATCTAGCCTGCTGCTGCTTCTATAAGGCCACATACAGTGCATCCCAAAACTAACACATCACTTGTTCCAGGTTTTGTCATTTTACATCCTTATCCCAAAATGGATTAAACAATTCTACACAATACCCCATAATGACAAAGTGAAATCCTTGCAAATTTAGTTTTTTAAAAACTAGAAAATATGACATGTATTTAAGTATTCGCAACCTTTGCCATGAAACTTGAAACTGAGGTCAGACGCTTCCTGTTTCCTTTGTTCATCTGTCAGATATTACAACAACTTGTTGTACACCTGTGGAAAATTCAATGACTTGACACACATCTGTCTTTGTAAGGGCTCAAACAAAGCTTTCAATATGTCATTTCATATAAACAAAATTAGAAACAAAAACTGTGTCAGCTGAAATCACACAGTAGTCTGTTACTTTCTAATAATTTTTGTGGTTCATTAATTCATAATTAATTCATAATTATTTGTGTAGATCGTTTCAGATAATAGATTGTGATTACGTCGACATTTTTTCAATGTCTTATTAAAGATGCTTTTTTTATTGAATGCTATGCGATTGTA
Source organism: Neolamprologus brichardi (assembly GCF_056152115.1). Lineage (NCBI taxonomy): Eukaryota > Metazoa > Chordata > Actinopteri > Cichliformes > Cichlidae > Neolamprologus > Neolamprologus brichardi. Next base: position 30,489,423 of record NC_142118.1, read on the forward strand.
TGAAAAAGGGCACAGTAGCAGTCAGTTTTCTATACCCACACTGTGTACTAACATAATGTGAAAGTGCACAGCAAATATTATCAGTCAGATTGCTACAGTGTGCTTGAACAGATTGCTCTAATGGCACCATGACACAGCTGGGCCACCTCTGTGCAGATAAATCACAGGTTTGGTACCAACACACTAATTGCTCTGGAACGGGTGGATGACTGAGGCCACTGCTTTACCTCCTGTTTGTTACGAACAATCTGAAATGTGCAAATGTCTCTATCAAACAGACAACATCACAGGCACAACTGCACAAACACGGGCTATGTTTATTTCCATGATTTAGAGATATATCTATAACTCAGTGTTGCCAATATCTCCCTTTTTCATTTCATAACCAAATGATAAAAACCAAATAACACCTCAAACATCACACACACGCACAGTAGGCTGGAGATACAGTTCCTCCAGCCTGTGACTATTTCCACTGTGACTTGTGGTGCTTGGTTGTGCAAAGGGGTCTAATCAATAAGCACTGCTTTCTCTTCTCAGTATGAGTCATCGATACTGCTGCCCAAAAGCCACTAAACCGCACTCTGTGTCACATCTGCGCACACTTCAAACCATAACCTTTCAGTCTGTGCCATAGCATTAGATGTGAGGGAATCGGGACTTGAGTTGGCGTATTTTGACAGTTCTGGCTGAACTATGTTACACCTCTGCACTTGCCTAAATGCATATATATATATATATATATATATATATATATATATATATAAATAGTCTAGATTTTACTTGGTATGCACAGGCTAAAGTAGTACAGTGCTAGATTTTGAGTCATTCTGCAGCAGCATCACTTTTCAGTCATGTTTAGAGATGCCTTAGCTTAACTCGTTCAAATCAGCTGACTAATGATTGCTTTGTGTGAAACCTGCAAAATCTTGCATATGTTTGAGACAGCCAAGCATCACTGATTGCTGTGAAATATGATCAGCGGTTACAGAAACCACAGATACATGCTGCATATGAAGACTGAGAAAAGTATACTTTCGCAGCACTATAGTGGCTGTGAGCGCTACAGTCTGATTGATACTATTATATATTACAATGCATTTGCACTCAGTGCAGTGGCATCAATATCACAGTATGTTTTCTGACAGACTACTATCAGCACATGGTGATTACTCAGACGGAGTCGTGTTAACATTTAAAAGTGAAAACAAAAAGGAAAAGCACTAGTGAGTGCGTCAAGAGTTTCCCACAGAGGTATTTTACACGTATTTTTATCACAGCCAAGTATCCAGTTTTTTTCATTTTCCAGTGTATTATTTTGGAGCCCCGTCTCCTAAAAAGTACATTTCCATACAACAACGCATTATTTTATACATTTTAAGGAAAAAAATTTTTTTTCTTCTAGTTTTTATACTACTCACAAATACATTTGTAATAAATCTTTGCCTTTAAGTTCTTGTTTTCCCACTGCAGCTGCTTTTCAGAGCACCAAGAATATGGGGGAGTTTCTATGCTAAACAATGATCGCATCCTAAACTTAATCAAGTAGTTTAGTGAATCCAGGATCTATCCAAAAGGTACCATTTCCTTTTGTGCAAGAAAATGAATTCCAATTCCATTTTTCATGACTCATGTGATTAAAAAATCTAAAATCAACATCAGAGATGGAAACGCAAAGGTAAAGGAAACGCAATATATCGGTATGCACACAGCCCACTAAAGAAAATTAAATAAGTCAACTTTCAGACGTGCGTCCGTGAACCTATTTATCACCACAAGTATTAGAAAAAGTAGCTAGTTTACCAACCAAGAGTGGTGGTTTGCTGTCCAAGTCAAAATGAACCTCTTGTGTAGACATACTGAGAAAAAAACGAATCTCCTCTAACAACAGAGAAGCTGCGTGTAAGCGCTATTGTGGTAATTTTATTTGTGTGTGTGCACGTGAAGGCGCGTGTGCACACGTGTGTTTGTGCGCATATGTTTTCAGGATAACATCACCTCCCAAATTAGCTCTCCCACACTAAACTGCAGAGGTCATCTAACCTGGTATGGCCAATCGCCGGGTGGGTGTGTGAATGTTATGCAGCCTCCCCCCACACTGACTTTACTGCAGGCAGAGAAAACTGACAGCAGTGGTTGTTCAGCAGATTTGTAGGGATCACCCCAATAACATAGAAGTAGGTGTGTCAAAGGCGTGGAGTAAGCACAAGATAATAAGAATCTCCAGACTATTGTTCTGTCTGAAATGTCACTTTGAATTATGGAAAATGGTTAGAAGACAGTCTGGGGTGTAATGTCTTCATGTGACACAAATATTTCCAAACATATGGAGGCTAGCTGTGTTGGACCTTTTATTGTTTATATAAGTCTTGCTGTACAATGAACTTAGTTTTACTTTCAACTTGGGTTTTGACTTCTGACAATTTTGAACAAGAAGAAAAAAAGACAAACAGTTATTACAAAACTCAAAATTGAGGGCTTCCTGATTGATGTGCACAAGTCCAAAATCTCTGCAGCCTCCTAATGTGGAGAATTCAGACCAGTTAGTCTTAACACCTCAGTTACATCACTGCAGTTATGTGCATCATATTTCTGTTGGCATAAAAACTGGTGACACAAGATCAGATCACTGGAATAAGCAGAATTGTCTTATGGAGCTGCTGGACATCAGAGCAGAGATGCTAAAGGATGGCCTTCATTTTTATTACCTGCTTTAAAGATTGCTTTTGAAACACAGCAATTTATTTCTGCAAGACCCTAAATGGACTGGACTGAAAGAAGTTGGAATTATAATGCGTTTAATTAATGCTCTGGACAAGAATTTGGATGAATACAAAACCTGCAAAATGCATTGTGAAACGAATGAACTGAGTGAATGGATGATCAACAGTTGAGTGGGGACTACTCTCACGCTTACCTGTGGTCTTTTCTGAGTACTCAGAAATTGCAAAAGCAAGATGATGACACAAAGTAGATAATCAAGGAAGAATATGGTGTCCAGCTCCTTTTTAGCAATTTTTAACATTTCTTTGTGCTCACTGAGCAGGATATTAGTGATCAGTCACATGATTAACATGGTGTCTTTCATTTCTTCACCCCTCAGATCTCAGCTGGATATTTGCATTGTATCGCTATAGTTTTGCACATTTTTTCCTGTGCTGAACATTTATAAAGACATCACTTATGTGTATTCTTAAAGCTCGAGATGTCACACATGCGAGAGCAATGTGTGAAAAAATGCTTTTTCTCTGCTATCTCAGCATGCTTGTGCCCTCTAGCCCACTCACACATGTACACACGCCCACATACACATCCACATGCATCCAGCCATGGCTTTTGAAGGTTTTGACGTGGGCGAAGCATCTGTGTCAACTCTTTCCTGTGGGGAGACTTTCCACTTGCTTTTATTTCCATGAGGGTTTTGCGCATGAGTCTTTGTGAACCTGACAGTTGAATTTTTTCTCTTTGTGCACGCATAGAATTTATTGTATCATGTAGCCCGTCCACTTCTGTTCACTCTATCTGTTCTTCTGGGCTCATTTAGTAATACAGAACACAGGCTGGTTCTGGGCAATCACTTTTCCTGACAATCACTGGCATAATTAGTGCATCTGTTCCTTCTCAAAATGTATGTTGGAAAGCTCTGCACATGCTCTAATCCAATCTCTCACAGGCTGCTTTTCTTTTCTGCACTTTTTGGGTGTTTTATTCCATCATCAGTTACTTGCAAGCAGTCTGCAAACTTGTTCCCTTGTTGTTTTTCTCAATTACACAGGAAGAGGTTAAGACAAGCAGATTTTTTGGGTGCGCAGGTGTACCTTGTCATCGTCATAAGACGCAATATTCTTTCTAGATTTAGTGCATATACAGTATATGCTCTGTGGCAACTGTTGTGCTTGTTGTGCAGTCGTCAGATTTAAGGATAAAGCTGTGCCTCTGGAAACCAAAGTGGGTCAGAGTCACACCAAAATACTTGGCAATTGCTCAAAACTAGAATTCTGAAATGTTGACAATAAAATAAAAGATTAGACTTGGGATTAGGTTTGAGACGCAGCAGCTCTGCTTCAGACATTCGAGGCAGTAAGCTGAGTCTATAGATAACCCCAGCGCTGCTATCACATGTGCAGTGTGTTACCATATAAGACAGCAATATGACTCACCCCACTCACTGACCTACTATGTGGGAAGTCATGATTCATGCAAGCTGCATTTAAGCAGGCAGAGTCCAAAAATATTCTAGCATGCCATCACACAAACACATACACAACTGTCACACACACACACACACACTTACGCATAGCTCACTTGCTCAGTCATACTCACCTCCCACAAACATTGATAGGCTCAGATTCTGTTGGTAACACACAGTGAGAGACTTGACAAAGTTGTCAGAGCAAAGAGTGGAATAACAAGATGACTGGATGTATGCTGATGCCTTTCTGAGGTAATGCCAACTGGCACCACTTTATTGTTATGAATATTATCTGTTTTTCTGTCTTTGTGTTGAATGAAAAGATGACAGAAGAAGTAAGTAAACTCTTATGCAAGTGTTTGGTTCAGTGAAAGTTGCTGTGTTTTGGTGAAATGCAGCCATAACTCTGGATAATATTCTCTGTTGCTTTACACGACTTTGTTCAGCAGATTTTTCGAGACCAATTGTAGTGGAATACAACTATAAATAGCTTCTTGATTCTTATGTGATATAAAACCAAAATGTCACAGAGTATTTGAAGACGAGTCTAGAATATGGTTAGAAAACATGTGGCTAACACTGTTAACCATCAGTTTAGATGCCTTTATGCAGCAGACAAATGTTTCAAGCTTTCACTCATAATATTTTCTCGATGTCAGTGCACTTTCTATTTAGATGCTGACCTTCTTATCAGATTCTTCTCATTGTCTTTGATGATTTCCATTCAGCTCGGGCTCCACATTATTGGCCTTTTAAAGGTCTATTTTTTTCAGTGATGTGGCTAAGGTCACTGTCAGGACCTTTTCAAAACTGAGAGATAAGAGTCATGGTGTTAGTGAGGCTGTTTCCAGACTGATGCAGGTTTATGGTCTGTAGTCTATAATCAGTTTCAACAGCAAGCACACTTCAAGAGGACACAGAGCTTGGGTTGGGATGAAGAGCTGTTGAGGACATCTAATGGAAGGATACAAAGTAGGTTCATCCTCAGCCCAGAAAATGAAATCAGATCCAGAGCAGATGTAGTCTAGTTCAGCAGTCCCCAACCCCCGGGCTACTGACTGAGTCGTTTGGTGCCACGGCGCAAGAGTTGATGATCGGGTGTGAAATGTATGGTTTTTGGGGGTTTTATTGTTAACTTGGTTTCCCTGGGTCTTTTCCCGTGTTGTAGTTGTGTGTCTTATTTGAAATAAATATTTACGCGTTACCATAGCGACCAGAGAGCATTTAGGGCAATGTTGTTGGCACATTTCAGGAGGACACTGCTAATAGAGTTACACAATTACACATTATTATTATTTTTGCAAAATACCACAGTTTTTGTCTTGGTTGTATCAATTCATTTCACAAACAACTTTTTGAAACATCTGAGGTGTGCGGAAGCAGGGCAAAGTGTCTTTCTTTCTGATTACGCTTCCACATACCTCAGCATTTGTATGTATCAGCAGAATGTCTCAGACATGGATGTCTTGCATATATTATCTCAGGATCGATATCAGCAGCCTAGTGACCTTATAAAAAGCTGTTCGGTTTATCAGTACCATGGAGAATGAAAAGCCTCAGGCATGGATGTTTGTGAACTTTCTGTGGTAAGAGTGGAAAGCCCCCAAAAAAACAGTTTGGCAAGAATCTCAATTCATAGTCTTAATGGAAGGAATTCACTTCTGGGATGATTTTATGTTGGTGTTCAAATGAAAAATGCAGAGGATGTTCTGTTTAAAATCATCCGTCTTTCTTGAAGGTGTGAAGAAAAATTGGATTTGCATTTAAATGCTCAGTTCCTTCCTGTGTTGCAGTTTGCTTGCAAAGCTATCAACCTTGTGATTTAACAGTGTTGGCTGAATACTGAGAGTGCAATTGAAAATGTTTAGACACTACTGTGAGTACATAAGATAGCATGTTTTGTCTGTGACACCAACAGTTCAAAGACGGAATGAGTAATTATAAATTTGTATTTTTTCTTGAACTATTTCTGGAATTTAATGGCATTCAACAGGTTATGCAACAGGCTTATGAGCCATAGAGGTCAGAGAGTTTTATCAATTCATAGATTAGCCCTACTGAAGTTAGAACATAATAGTAACACAGATCATTGTGATCAAGGGAGCATGTTGAATATGTGTTTTAACTACTACACAAATTGCAGCCTTCAAGTCAGAGTTTTTGGATGGACAAGCACATTGTGATGTCACATAGGGGGAAGCTATCTGCTAAGGCCAAAATAAGTTGGCCTCATGTGGCTCATGTTGGAACTATAGTCTTTACCTAATCATTCAATCCCAGAGATTTGGAATTTGTATGAAAGAGCACGGAGTTTCCTTTCTGGTGCACTTCTTCTTATCTTATTCTTATTTCTCACTTTAAATGTTTATTTCAGGCACTTCCACACAGAAGTCCAGTTGGAGTCTTTTATTTTAGATGATCAATTGCTCTCTCTAACCTCATCATGCGTACTTTTTCATCTATTCATCCATGACCACTTATTTACTTTCATCGCAGGTACACCCTGGACATCGCAGGGCAGACCTGCAACATACTTTGTTGTAGTGAGATCCTAATTAAGCCCCTTTGCTTTCATAAAAAGATTAAAAGTGGAGGAAAATCTCAGCATTTCTGTGGGTTGTGAACAGTGAGATTGTGGCTCGATTTTTTTTAATACATATAAACAACATCTTTTGGGTCATATCCGATTTGGACCTTGGGACCTACTATGTCAGCCGCTTGGTTATAGAGTTCCATGTATGCCCTGCCTGCTACCATCTTGCACCCTGTTGTTATGTGCTAGATTGTCACAGTAGCAGCCTCAGTCCAGCTTTGTCCAGTCATTGGTACGATTTTTCAATATCAGCCACTTCATCTATCTTCTGGTCATACATGCCATGCAGGGGCCTGTCCTTCTATGATGGTTCCTCTTCTTGTTTCTATTCATCATCCAGTTTGTGCTGCCTGAGGTGTTCACTAAGCACATGATTGGTTGTGGCCATCTTCCTGATGTATTCATTGATCTTTTATGTTTCATTCTGGGTAGTGGTTCTGACACTCACCAGCCCTTGGCATGCTTTGTAGTCTAAGGGTCTTGGACTTGAGATGAAACCCACCAGGTGAGGAATTTTCTTGTCTTGATGTCAGTGGCTTTTACCTCCCTATTATCCCAGCAAGGTATCTGATGACTGGCAGGGCATAGGTGTTGTTCTTCCTATTCAGCATTGAATGATCAGCAAAATTGATGTTCACTCCTGGCTTGATGTCATCCATGTAGAGGAGGCAGTATCCATAGCCAGTCATGCTAATGATCTGGCAAAGGGGGTTCAGTAGGAAAAGAGCACTCCTTGATAAATCCTGCACTCGATGGTAACTTGTGCAGCTGGCTTGAAGTTGGCCTCTAGGGTTGTTCTCCTTATCCCCATTGAATTCCCAATGAAGGCTCTTAGGGTTCTGTTGAGCTTGTATAGTTCTAAGTATTTCAGGATCCATGTGTGAGATGTTGAGTCATAGACTTTGTTGTAGTCAATCAAGTGGTGCGCAGGTTGGCCACTCTGGAGCTTGAAAGAGACTAGCCATCTGCCTTGGCCTGAAACTGAGACCCAAACCTAGCTTGTAGTGTTATCCTAGATCCACTCTAACTGCACCTGGTTGGCACTCCATTAACGTGACACCAAAACTAAAACAGATTCTAAAAGCTATATAAAATCTTATATAAAATTTTCCAATGATGATAATAGGACAAAACAGGACAAAAGGTTGGAAACTTTAAACATCTACAGTTTCAGTCAGATAGAGCACGTTTGAAATATAATGTGTGTACAGCCTCCCTGCCCTTTACTTCAATTATTGTGTGTTGTGTTGTGTTACTGTGTTGTATTGTATGATATAGATAGAAATTGAAGTATTTAAAAATCAGATAGATGGATGTGCTCTTCTAAGACAGTGAAACTCTATTGCTCTGAGGGTAAAGAGAAGTAAACTGTTTCATTTAAGGAAGTGAAGCCTTTCTTAAAATAATAACAATAATAATCAGCATGTTGTATTCAACAACATTATATGTGGATGAGTGTTGCGAGTTCCAGGAGAACTGAATGCAATTTTAATTTGTACTTTACTCAGCATGACTATCAAATGACATAGTCATACTCTGGATTAGAAGCTTCTACTTACCTCAACATCATCATCACACTTCTTGCTGACATTTGCCACCTTGAACAGTTCCAGGGGCATCCGTCGCTTTGCCTAATTTGATAATTCCAATTAAAACTGTGTTTATCCTCAGTGTAATTACAGTCATCTGTCTCGAGTGCTCCCTACTAATTGTGTACAATGATACAGCTTTCATGTTAGTTTCCCTCTGAGTGTACTGCCTCAGTAGATAATGTTGTTAGACTGTAGCAGCAGCAGTTGAGACTAATCTTATTTATTACAAGACGCCACAGTGTGCAGACTCACATGGATTCTGACACAGTCATGTTGTTTACATCCTTTGTCACAATTTTTTATAAAAAGAAAGAAAACAACAACTCAATGCCTATTAGACATGATTTTCCTACACTAAGCTGGAGGGAAAGCCTTTCTACTATGCCTCCTTTCAGACTTGTAGCAGGTGTTACTGAACATGCCTGTGGGGCTGATTCCATGTTCTTGACAATTGTTATGATAACTTTGAAGGTAAATTCCAGAAAGGTTTAATACTATAAAAATTGCCCATGCCTTCCTTGTACAGTTTTGGCACCATTACTGACTGAATTTGACATGTTTTTAATTCAATTCAATTCATAATTGTTTTATTTATATAACACCATGTCACAACAACAGTCACCTTTACACAGTCACAATAGTCTTAAGCCTTTTTTGGGAAGATAAAGACTCTACAATCATACAGAGGAAACCTCAACAATCCCATTTTAGCTAGCACTTTGCGACAGTGGGGAAAAAAACTGCCTTTTAACGGGAAGTAACCACCAGCAGAGCCAAGTTTAGGGAGGTTGCATCTGCTACAACCGTTTGGGGTTGATGGGAGAAGATGAGATAAACTGTGGAGGAGAGCTTTAATAATAACTAGTGATTAAATGCAGACTGGTGTATAAACACATAGTGAGTTAAGGAACTTAACCTTAACTATGTGCTTTATCAAAAAAGGATAAAGCACATAGAGCTTATGGTTAGAGCACCCTGTCTACTTCCAAGCCTAATGTTGAAAGTAGACAGGGTGTCTATTTCCCAAATTTAAACTGGGAGCTGGTTGCACAGAAGAAGGGCCTCAAAACTCAAGGCTCGGTCTCCCTAAGAACCCTAAGAACTACTAAGAACTTCAAGTAAGCCAGCAGTCTGAGCGCAAATGACTGAATTTGGGTGATGTGGTAGAATGAGGTGTTTAATTAAGATAAGATGGGGCCTGTGAGAACGTGTGCGGTTTTAGATAGAAAGAAGGCAACAAATCAGAGATGCTTGATTCCCTTGTATAACTAGTGATAACTAGTGATCCTGAACCATGCACTAGTTATGCCTCAATAGGCTTAGGCTTCTCACAATGCAGAGCATTTCTTCTTCACTTACCTCTTTTCACTCTCTGTCTAAATATAGTAGTGGTATATAACAATCATGAGCAATTAATAAACTGGCCCTTCCTCCTATAGTTTGCCTTTTGTCCCATCTCTCTCTGCTCTCTCCTCTTTTCCCTTACTCCTAACCAGTTGTAGCAGATTGCTGCCCCTCCCTGATCCTGATTCTGCTTTCTCTGGAGCTGTCGTCCTGCTAAAATAGAGATCTTACAATATAAAGTCACCTAGGTGACTGTTGTGTTGTTATGAACTGGCATTATATAATGAAATGTAATTGAAATAGAACTGAATTAAATGTTTTAAAACTAGGGCTTAATAGATAATATTTCCCCATCTCCTTCATGGTTTGAGACTCAGCTAAAGAGGAAAGAGGCTAGTTTCACATGAAATGCTGGAGTGCACTGATATCGTAGTGCTCTCTGGAACAGTATGTTTTTTATTATAGGAAAAAACATGCATCTGCCACTAGGGCTCAGTCTAATCATAACTTAGTCCGTCTCCTTCCTTCCACCCACACTGCATGTTAGTTAGTCTGCTGAGACACTGAGAGAAAGGGGAGCACTTTATAGAGCACATTATAGCACACTGTCACACATTACAATCCCACCTTCTTAAATCCCCCAAACCAAAACCTGTCATGTGACACAATCAAGCTGAAGCTGACTCACACATTCTGCTGTTTTTCCCTTTTCACTTCACTGATTTTCTATGCAAATGTGATTTTTCTCTTCAGGGGCTAAAAGTTACTCAACTTAGCTGTGTTTCTCCATAACAATCATGAGACCTACTGAACAGATTACAATTGATGCGTGTGACAGAGGAAAGAATGATGCAGGAAGCCTTAAACAGGCCTTAAAAACCTTTTGGCTAGTAGTATATAAACAGAATAATCATTTGCTAATGTTAGAGAAGAATGCAGTAATACCAGTAATATTATAAAATAGATGTGACTGACACATTTAAGCTAAGTAGAAGGGAAGAAATCTTTTACATCCATCCGTGCATCTAATCAAACTTCTGCCACAAACTGCTATTTTGTGGTGTGTGTGTGTTATGCTGCATCATTGTGTTGTCTTATCATTGCATTTTCCTCTGACTGCAAGTGAATTGAATTCTAGGGTGCAAACATCATGTTCACATGGCCTTGAACCTTGCAGCCACATCTGAAAACATTATTCTTGGAAGACAGCTCATGATCCTGCAAAACTAACTGAGAAGTGTTTAGTAAAAGTATCATAACTATATATCATTTGGACCGGTCTAGACTGACATACTTCAACAACAAGAACAGCTGTCACACCTTACTGTGTGCTTTGACCACCACAGTCAAATCATTATTACAACTCAGTCACAACAAAGGCCACAAACAACCTTAATGCAACGATTTCTTGCAAAGGCAGCTCACAGTTTTCACTTCCCTTATTTGTGGTGTATGCTCAGTATGCATTTGTTTGTATCAGATACTTCTAATAGACTTCAAAAAAGTATAGAATAGATGATTGACAAGTATTTTGTCCTCAGATGTCCCTACTTGCACAAAAGACCAGAACCCCAGGCTGTGATTTCTCATTTTCAAACATGGTTGAAAGCAAAATCAGTTTCTTCATAAACTAGAGGTCAAAAACGGGTCATGCAGTTGCTAACTCATTTGTATAATTGCAATACTTCCTCCGTCAAATTCAACTGGCCAATTTATTGTTGGCTAGTTGGAGAAAGAAGAGGATGAAGATTGTAGTCCCAACTACATATCTGCAGAGGTATGGAGAAGACAGAAGTGAGCGGGGGTTTTTGGAACAGATTGTATAGCACACTCTTGGAGAGTGAGAGGATGTTTTAGAAATGGTACTGTGTACTCGTACCAGTTTTCAAGATCCAGGGTGATATGGAGAGTTGTAGTAACTACAAAACAATACATTCATGAGCCATACCATGAAGCTGTGGGAAAGAGTTATGAAGTGAGGTGATGATATAGGCATAGGCATCGCTGTAGCTCAGGAGGTAGAGTAGGTCTCTTCTATGAATGGGTGAATGAGGCATGTTAGTAAAGTAAAGTGCTTTGAGTGCTCTACCAGAGTAGAAGCGTGCTACATTAGAACCAGTCCATTTACCATTTACCTTTATTGGTTTCAGGCCAAGAAAGAGCAAGCGATAGATATGATGGCTGCTTTGAGAATGTTAATGGAGAAAATAAATAAGGTTAGAAGGAGCTGTTTGTGGAATTCCTCTTCCAGAGAGCGTTTTCATTCAAAAAACTGTAAGTCAATTAGCGTTTTTGTCGGTTTATAGGTTATTTGGTATTTTATGAGTAAGTCATAAAAGTGCTTTCTTGCTAGGTCTAGTAAAGTTAGCTACACCTGCCCACACCTTTCCCACTTTCCGTGAGATAACCCAAAGAATGGGAAGATCCAACAGGATCAGAAAACTGATTTGTGATTGAAGACAAATCATTGTGAAGGTGCTCATCAGCAGATTTTTAATGTTACAGGATGCTAGTTGTGTTTCCTCATTTTCTCCACAAGCGCTTTTTCTCCGCCAGAAAATGTCTTCATATGTAAAACTGTAAGGCACGTAGAGTTTCCTTCTGTGTTTACATGATTATTTGGCCATTTTAACAGGAGTTTGTGTGTTTTCCCATATTTTATACGTATATGTTTTAAAAAAGAAGCAAAAAGTCCAAAGTCCACTGAGTACCCTTTTCTGTAAAAACAAGCCCTGTGGCACATTATCTGTCAGTCAAAAGCATCTCAGTGTATACAGCGTCCAGCACCATGCATTACGCTTTAATTAGTACAGTTCCACATAGAGGCATAAAGGCATTTTTCTCTGTAATCAAATTTTTTAGACATTTGTCTGATAGCTTTTCCCCTTTCCCGCTTTTGTGTGTGTGTGTGTGTGTGTGTGTGTGTGAAGGAAGATACCTCTAGGTCTGTCGTCACTGGGGCGAGTGACCAGAATGGAACGTTTGACATGAAAACGTTTCCACAGGGGCACGTGCTGCGTGTGCATGTTCCCAGAGTTCAACGTCTTGTGGTCTGAATAGGAAATTAGGTGGACTTACTGCCATGACAGTCAGGCACAAAACCTCGAAGGCCATGCCCATTTGATGCTATTTACTTTTACACACCTAAGAATGTAACTGCGTAGGATAGGCCAAAAGACCCACTGTGGAAGACTCTGATTCTGTCTAGCTCTCCTATAGAGCTTTCCTAGTAACTGTCTGTTTCCTGGAATTTCCTCCATACCTTGAGACAGCACACCTTTTGGCAATGGCACATATTGATCTGACATCATGGACGACTGGAACTATTTTTGCAACCTCTGTAGGGTCCAGGTATCACCACCTATGCTATACCTTCTAATGAGTCTGCCTAAAGGAAGCATGTATAATGTAAACAGAATGGGTTCCAGCATAGAACCCTGTGGAACTCCATAATCACAGGACTCCCCTTTTACATGAGCAAACTGGACTCTGTTATGTAGATATAGACGGATATAATTTAAAACACTGCAGCGCAGTACCTTTAACACATATGGCATGCTGTGATGTCTGTAGTATCCCGGCTGTGTCCTTAAGCTTCCCTTATAACTATTCCCGTAAATCCAAGCGTGGATTACCAACCAGGCTCAGTGGATGACTGTCCTGTCCACTTTGCCTCCAGGTTATCTTTGTGTGAATACATTAGTGGTAGTTTGATTAAAGGCAACTAAAACTGTAAGGGTCAGACAGTCAATCCTGTCTTACTGTGTATCCTTGTGTTATTGCATGAAGTCAGGACTTATCTACCCAGTCTGAGCAATGAAGACTGAAAGCACTGGGAAAGAACCAGGATTTTTATTTGAACTGTGTTAAGGTTCACTGATTTGTTTGTTATAGCATTTTATATTAATTAAGAACAATATTCTGCTAATGTTTTAATTTATTTTTTCTCTCCAAGGCGTATAAATTAAGTTTTTTTTAACAGGAGCACCACCAGTAGTGGTAAATAAAATCACTGGACTGTGGGACAACAGACCTGCCCCAATAATGAGTTAACCAACTTTTTTTACTGGGTCGACTTGACCTGATCATTAGCAGTACACTCTCACAAGCGAAAAGGTTTGGGGTTCAAACCTCTTGGACAGTAAGGCTTTTCTGTGTGGAGCTCTTGGCTGTGACTGTGTTGGTTTTCCTCCCCCGGTTACTGTATAGAATAAAGCACTGTGTGAATGTGCCTTGTAGTCAAAAGCATGCAGTCAGTTAAACTAGAAAAGTGTCCTTTTTTTTATTTATTTTGGTGCCAGGTCATTAAAAGCTGATAATAAAACTGCTCCCATTTGCCATAGGAGCTACTCAGTTTGGTCGTACAAATATTAGATGAACGTCTGTTATTTTACTTTTCTCAAGTTTTCTTGGAGTCCACCTGAAAGATGTACACTTAGTTGTGCAGTGTAATGTAAGTCAGTGTCTTCATAAAAAATAGGTATGCATGTGGATGTCCACAGGAAGGGTAATTTCAAACACTCATAGACCTCAAAAGTAAATGCATCAAAGTGTACAGTGTGGTTTTGTTTCCTGGTTATTGACTGGATATGATTTTAATGTGACATGACAAGCAGAAATGTAGGGAATACCTGTGAATTTCAGGTGTATATGCATATTTTGTATTGAAACATGTACAACAACAATCACTGGCTTTTAAATGCTGAACTAGGAGTGAGCACGTGAAACAGCAGTCAGTCATGAGGCTTGGCTACAGCAGACCACTGGGGCTGATGTCAGCCCTGCGGTATGTGCCTGCCGGGCTTGGCTGTAAGCTGACCCCCCCTCTATTTTGCTTCTATTTCCAGGGCGTGAGCGGAATGTCCGTGGATGAGAAGTCTGAAGCCCCCATGTATGTGTATGAGTCAACAGTTCATTGTACCAATATCCTCCTCTGCCTCAACGACCAGCGGAAGCAGGATATCCTGTGTGATGTGACTGTCCTGGTGGAAGGCAAGGAATTCCGAGGACATCGGGCTGTGCTGGCTGCGTGCAGCGAGTATTTCCTCCAGGCGTTGGTGGGCCAGGCAGAGAATGGCTTGGTTGTTAGCCTTCCTGAAGAGGTAAGTGTATCTATCGTATTGTTTCCCCTGACAGGTTTTGGTTGCAAGGGTGCAAAGGGTGCTGCGTTTTAGACAATGCAACAATAAAAACTCCTTGCTGGTGCAAATACAAAAACAATAGCAATAGCTTTTGCACACTTGCAGACAATCTTTGACTATGCCTTCTATCTACTCCCACCTCAAGCTAAAACACACAGCTCTTAACAACTCATGTGTTTTTATCACGTAAAAATCAACAAGGAAGGTTGCCGGTTTAGCTCAGTGCGTTGAGCAGCTGGCCTGGGTTCAAGTCCTGTCTCTCTCTCTCCCTCTGCTTTCCTGTCATCTCTTCACTGTCTCTGTCAATAAAGCTGATAAAAGACAAAGTCTTACATGAGTAATACTGTGATGATTTTCTATGGTTATAATTCAAATATGGCTTATACCTGCACAATAGATCCAAACAAGGAACAAAATATACAACATGGGGGATGGCTCATTAGGAATACCACTGTGTTTCATAGAGGGAGGGGTCATTTATGGCCAGGTGTGATTCTGTTTTCATTCAGTAAACCATTCTTTGATCTTGATGATGTTGTAGTGTGTATATAGTGGATAATTATGCTTATCTAGATCACTTAGAGCTGCTTTGGAGTGCCTCAGACCATGAGGAGGAAGCCGAAAGCTAAATAAATACGCTAAATAAATTCAAACAGGACCCTAGGGTGGGGGCAGATTATCTACGTGTTTAAAACATTTTGTAATATGTCACAGCAGCTATGTAATACATTATATATCATTTTTTTTGTGAACACGAATCTGTCCCAGGACCTCCCCACCCTTCCACATACATACATGGAAAGCATCTAAATACTTTCTGTCACTCCCATGAATGCATCAGGAGCAATTGCCCAAGGACACTTTGGCATGCAAACTGGAGCACCTAGGAATTGAACCACCTGCCTTCTGAATAGTTGATGACCTTCTCTACCTTCTGAGCCACAGCCACCCGAAAGTAAGACTCAGTATGACATATGGAATTGGTGTGGACGTGGCTTGCAAAGTGGCTTGCAGATGTGCAAATGTGCGCTTAAGTAGCACATACTTTGTGAGAGTTGTTACCTATTGAGGAATCAGCTGATGCGGGCTTGCATCAAGATCAGATGAGCTAATCTCATCTTTGTGGCTTGGCTCAGTTGTTGTGCTCAAGAAAAATGCAACTTATTAGGGTCAGGAAACTTTGAGACACTTGAGGTCTGTGACCTTAACGTCTAAATTCAGGTCATTTCAATTGCAACACAAAGTATATGTTTGAAGTATTTGATTATCACAATGCAACATTTGCTATCGCACGTCTAGCACAGTCACGCTACAACAGCTAGCTAATCATACTGTTTCAAGATTTATCAAGGACACAAATGCAAACACAACAAGAAAGTTTACTGAACAAAAGCAAAAAACTTTAGGAAAGCAAAAAGAAAAAAAGGACTGAAGAAATATTCACATGGAAACCTCGAAAGTAAAAAAAAAAGGACACGACTGTATCGATGCAGATAATTACTAAAGGGAGCAAAACAAATGGTCATGCACAAAGAAAGTCACTCCAAAAATAAAACTGCACATAGGCCAACAGTATTAGACCACAGAGAGAGATTCACACGAGACACAGGGTAAAAGGAAAACACTAGGAAACACAATGAAAATACTTCAAACCTGACTCCATGACAGAAACATGTAAAGAAGCTGCACATGTGGACAAATAGCAAAGTAAGGAATATGGAGATCCCTAGTGCAGTTCCAGGAAAAAATGATATTACTCTTTAAGATGTTGCATCTGTGTTTAAATACAGGAAAAAAACAAAGCATTGTTTTATGCCATTTAAAGAAGGAAGTTATTAGGACAGAGCAGAGGTCTGGGGAAGGTTTCTTTTATGTTTTGAGATAAAATAAGAAGTAGTCACTTGATTTGGATTCATCTTGGTCCCTCTCTCTAGGGGCTTGGCCAGCCCTTCGGGTTTCACAGTGGTACTATCAAATATCCCAGAATTTCACCTGAAATCCATCTGCTTCCGTTTTAATAATTTATTACTTCTCGGCCACATGTACTGATTTTCTCTTCAGGTAATTTGTTTGTTTTGCTTGTTTTTTTACTGTATTCTGTTGCTGTAGAACATAGGCAACATAGATATTACTGCGTATTTTTATTTGTTCTCTAAATAACGTCAAAAACATTATTAAACATTCGTTTAGCTTAAATCACTAGAGATTATTAGCTAATTGTAACCTTCTGCTAGGACATCGCTATTTGCCAGCCAAGGAACTGATGTACATTATTATTTTAGTTTGTTAAGAAAAATTCTCTTCCTTTTCTGATCAAATTGGGCTTCAGCATTTGTTTACAGTACAGCTCCAGATCCAGGTGACAGCGAGTCAAAATTATGTTACCTATGTCCAGCAGCAGTCTGCATTCAGCTATAAATTGATATGGATCAGTTAATGTCTTTTATTCACTGTAACATTTAACTTTTGGGTGATGGCACCAAAACGGAGAGAGCAAAAGAAACAGGCGAGAGTGGACACGTAGTCAAAATCACCAGAAATGATAAAGCTTTGGCTTCTGTTTTACCCACAACGATTGTCCAATCCCCGCTTGTGCTTATAATAATTATTGTAAGATTATATTTTTGATATTTTCTAGTTTCTAGTTGAGTGATGAGGATGGAGAAGAAAGGACAGATTATACACAAAATAGTGAAGTCGGGTGGAAAAACAAAAGTTATTTTTCACAAAGTCGTTTTTTTTTATGTATTTCACAGATGCTTTGTGTGTTTTCCAGTAGCACACTGGCCATTCTGAAGAGAACACATTGATATGAATGGGAGCATTTTACAGGATTGACTGCAAACATGGGTGCCACTACATTGCTGTGATGGACTACAAATCTATTCTTCACTTGTGAAATTAGGGTACACGATGCTCTGTGCTGAGTCTGAGTTTGCATGAATTCAAAAGCGTGTTGTGCATGTTTCTCATCTTGTCGGGTTTGCCGCAAATAGTTAATTAACCTCTTTAAAGACTGCGTCTTTGCCTCGCATTTGATAACTAAAGGCTGCACCCTCGAATGGGTGGGATGGGTATTGATAAGATTTTCACGATTCTGATTCCATTTTCGATTCTGTTTAACGATTCGATTCTTTATCAATTCTCTTATTGATTCTTTTTAAAAAAGGAGAACACCAAGGTCGATTAGCTTAGAACTTTGTTTTATATCTTCTCTTTGAACCTAAATGCAAGGCACAGTGATGGCAAGTTTTGTAATAAGGCAGATTGCACACATAATATGCACTGTTAGTTGATTATTTACCTGCCACATTAACGGGAAAGGACGGGCAAACGTTACCGCTGCTGCTGGGTTGAGATTCACGAGTCCGGAGCGGAATTAAAAACACGGCATTCATTTAAGGTTATCGCATGTTTTGTGAGCAAATGCTTTTGCATATTCGTAGTGTTTCCTCCCTTAAATGAAATATCTACTTTGCAAGTATTGCAAGTTGCCCTGTTGTCATCTGTTCTCGTAAAGTATAACCAAACTTTTGAGCTTTTGAGTCGCCATGTTTCCTGCCAGGTAAATGACGCTCCGCAATGTGGTGACGTCATTCGGGGCGACTGGAATCGATAAGGGAATCATTTGCAAAAATGGCAAACAATTCCAAGGAATTGAAACAGTGGGAACCGGTTCTCAACAAGAACTGGGTTTTGATACCCATCCCTGTAGACACTACAATAGGTGATCCAGCTAAATAGGTTTGGTTTTGAAGGTACCATTGTCATGTTGATGACATCTGCAAACAGCCTATGATATTAATATTAATTACAAGGCACTGCATGCATGACATTATGATGGGAGCAGAGCCCCCGTAAACGTTTGAACCTAGAATCACCCCTGCTGTAGGATAAAGATTCAGGGAAAGGTGTACAAAGTGCTGATATTGCCAATTATCACCTGGCAGCTGCTGCTGGCACTGATGCTAGAGGCATGTAGCACTTTGAGGTGAGATCAGTGCCACCTTGGGTTCTGTGCTCATCAGGTTCAGCAACACTTCTCACTCTTCCTCACCTCAGATCTCACACTGTCGCTTTAAACAGAGCTACTTCAGAGCTCTTCAGCCAAACACATGATAAAAGCACCTCGCTGATGTATTGGTGTCACACATTCATATTCCTATAGACATGCGGTGCAGTGAAAACTGGGGCACATCCCACTTGTGCTGCAGCTCCTCACTGGTGCTAGCGTGCATTAATAAAGTAATGCCTGCCAAATGACTTTGTTCCTGCACTTACTGAAAAAGAAAAATGAGCTGTGTTTTTTTTATCTGCTTTACTCAAAGAAAGACTGCAGAGAACAGCTCACGTGTGTTCAAATCAACATCCCTGTAATTAAGTGATTGCATGCTTGAATGATGTACCAGCTGCTTTGTGTTTCAGGTGTGACACAGAGTGTAGAAAGTAATATCTTTCAAATACAGTCTTAAATGTGCCACAAAGAGTGAGTCTCACTGGGAATTTGTTCCTTTTTATTTCATTTGATAACGCATCGTATATTATTGACATTTAATCAACATGGCAGGACAACACATGAATATGAATAATCTTATATATATGAACATTAATTTGTTCTGGAGAATCTATGAATAAGGATATAAACATCAGACAATGTTATAGAATAAAGGTGATCCCCTCGCTGTAGGGTTTCAGATTTTTCTTTTATTTCTCAACTTGTGAACTTGTCTATTTATAGTATTTTTGATATAAGACACACATTTGTAATGTAGAATGGTATACAATAAAAAATCTAAATGTCACTTGTCAGGGGTTTTTTTTGTTCTTTTCATCTATTTTTTTTTTTTTTAATTTTAACAGCTTTCTGTGGTTCTTCTTTAGTATACCTCTCTGACACTGCAGCCATGATGTTCCAGTAATGTAACATCAGGGTTTTTTTGATGTTACATTACTGTTGTTTTACTTTCAGTGACTGAAATCTGCTGAGGCACCTCTGCCTCTAGTTTAACTGCCACATTTTCTCTGTCGCTGGAGTTGCTAGCTCAATCCTCACTGTCTGTGTCAGCTGTAAGCAGCAGCCTTTAGCTTAGCTGCATGTGTTCAACACTTAACTGACACTCAGGTGTATGCAGTCAGGTGTTCCTTCAGCTATAGAAGTCCACCGCCAATGATAGGTGGAGTAGCCAGGTCTCTCATCTATAAATAATGTGACTGTGGGCTTGCACGGGTGACTGTAGTTCATCATAGGGATAAAAAAGCAGAAGCATGGTGGGCCCATAACCCAGAGGTCAATTGATGGAAACCATCCTCTGCTAGAATGGTAGAATCATTTCCTCTGGGATTAATGCAGTATTATAATTCTGAGGGGAAAATAGGTTTTTTTCAATTGCACATTTCCACCTATAGAACACTAGAAAACAGGGCAATGGAGCCTATCCCGGCTACCTTTGGACTGTGGGAGGAAGCCGGGGAACCTGGACAGCACATGCAAACTCCCAAAGAACCACTGGCTAAAATCACATTATGCCACTTGAAATTTAAAATAAAAATAATGTGCAGTACATCATTACATTCTCATTTTCAATACTTAAACCTAACCAGCAAGTCAAGGTAAAAGTAAGGGGAGAGTAAAAACAAAACAAGCAGTATACCAAGTACATTACTGGTTCTGTCATTTTTGAGCCATGAATGAAAGGAATTAGCAGCGTCTGTTTGCTTATAAATGTAGCAATTATAAATTTGTGTAGTTTAAATTTGACTCTGTCTGTGGCTGAGAGAGTTTTGGACGCATCAAAATCCATAGAATATTTCATCCTCTACTGTAGCCTATGGCAAGATGGCATTATAATTATGCCCCAGTATATGATCAGCTAGAAAATTACATTAATGTTTTGTTGTTACAGTATTTTCCCACCTCTAAGATGACACTTGTTCACCTGGTCCTTAAAAGCAACTTCTTGCAGCAATGCGAATAACTGACTGTCTTGGTATGAAAGCAAAGACAGATGTTTTGTGAAATCAGTGTTGTGTGACTATTGGAACAGAAAAGCATTATGTTCCACTGTGATTTGGCTTCTTATGAATAAGACTACAAATAGCTCTTCAGCCATCTTTTTCCAAGCTTTACCAAGCAGTTGTTGTTGCCTACAGTTTTTTTTTTTAAATCACTTACAAAATGTCTTGAGGTACTCCATCCACCAACTCAGCTTGATCAAGGACTCCATCTGCAAAATGCATCTGAAGGTGCCTCACACAGTCTGGCCCCATACCAAGCACCGGCGCTGAACAATCACATATATAGCTTGTTAGACAGATGGTGGTAGTAAGAGCCCAGAGACAGACCCCTGCCTTCCTTAAAGATGGGGATTAGGAGATGAAGAGGCGGCTTTACGGGAATGAGCTTCAGTGGGAGTAGTGCTCACCCAACCCCCTCGATACAGCAGGGAGCCTCTATTTGGGCCCCGTTGTATTCAAATGCCACCAGAGGCATCAACACCCAGACAAATCAATCTAAGCTCGCCATTGTGCCACAGGTAGCCACTGCACTATTGCCCTCAAAAAGAGGTGTCACCATTCACAAATGTTCATCTTTTCAAACTGCTGCAACATCTCACTCTGTATAATCTGTGAATCTCTGAGCTTTGGTAAATGGTAAAATGGCCCGTATTTGTATAGCGCTTTACTAGTCCCTAAGGACCCCAAAGCGCTTTACACATTCAGTCATCCACCCATTCACACACACATTCACACACTGGTCATGGCAGCTACATTGTAGCCACATTGTAGCCACCTGGGGCGCACTGACAGAGGCGAGGCTGCCGGACAATGGCTGCCCTCTGACCACCACCAGTAGGCAACGGGTGAAGTGTCTTGCCCAAGGACACAACGACCGAGACTGTCCGAGCCAGGGCTCGAACTGGCAACCTTCCGATTACAAGATGAACTGCCAACTCTTGAGCCACGATTGCAATTGGTATTGACATATCATTAAAATGCTGGTAAAAATCAACATGTATTCAACCCAGCTACGATAGCAGCAGGACAATGTGTCAAGTTACAAAAATCAAGAGGTGCACAACCGGCAGAAGTAGTCAATATGCCAACAGCTTTGTCCTTTGCCAGGCAGTACGGGACAAAGTGCTAGTGGTAGCAAAGAGTGACGACACCTATTGTTCAGGAGAATACTGCCTAACTGCACCGCAACACGCGCAAAGGGACTAAAGCTACACTGGCACTTTGGGCAATTTCTCTGCCAGGACTAGAAATGATATAGCAAAGACGTATCATTCCTAAGATGCTGTTTTGAGTGTGTCAGGGAGAGTAGAGGAGTATAATCCCCATGTTTATAGTAGAGATGGCACGATACCGATACGTAATATCGGATCGGTCCATCTCTAGTTTATAGTCTTTCTTTTTAACCTCCATAACCAGGCATTCCATCAGTTTGGGCTTAGCAAATATTCTATAGAAGCATGGTGAATAAACAACATTTGCTGAATGTCATGTTCCTAGCATTTTATTTCGGTTTTCTACATTTTTTTTTAGAAAACAACACTATAATCACAATCTTGCTGTGTCTTAAATGGTGGAGGTGAGGTCATGTCCTCCCAGTGTCTGCCCTGTACTATAAGCTGTACTGGCAGCAGATTAGACATACACTATCTGATTTAATCCAGTGTCAGGGGAGGTATACTTCCCCACAGCTCAGCACCAGGAACGTCTGAGCTTCTGTTGCCACTGAGGATGACACTTTCCTTATGCTACCAGTTGTCTCAGAATTACAGAGATGCTGTACTCAGTATCTCTGAGCAGACTATCAGGGGAAGTGGGAAAACAAGACACAGCTGAACTAAATCTCATAATGTGACAAGGGGTAGTGAAACTAAAAGCAAGGTACAAGCATAGTTTTATTGTATTCGTTTATGCTGCAGCTTTGTGCTCCATCTCCATCTCAATTTCCCACTTCTCAGACTTATCTTATGTCATCTCAGCGTACAGTAAAGGGCCTGTTTCATTTCCATTAGGGCTTCTTACTGTTTGTTTGAGCTCCTTCAAAAGCTACTGTCACCAATAGAGATGGAGTGTTTTTCTCTTTTGCAGGGGAAACACTCATTGTGATGCTATGCCATGTCCTCATTAACATGCATGACATGCAGGAATTCACTGGAGGACATTTGCATAAATTATAGGAAAGTAAGAGCAAGTGCAGGGTGAGGGCAGAAGGAGAGAGAGCCGGTGTACTATTGTTTGTTTATGAAAGGATATTTGGCAGGTTTCCTAAAGGTGCCATGTGAATTGTCCGTGTGTGTATGATTTGTCACTGCTTGTAATTTTCTGCCCTGTAATGTATGATCTATCCACTTCTGATGCAAAGCAGGGCTGTTACCCTAAAATGGGCCCAGTCTGTTGCACTGATTAATTTGTTTCTTTGTGTTAAGTTGTACACTTACCATGACTTTCAGCTGCTAGCAGCACCAGTGAGAAGGAAGCTCTCTTCCCTCCCCTACTGTTCTCCCTTTAACAGCTAGTTACCAATAGTAACAGTCTCTCTTTATCTCATTTCTTCTGTGCTAGTTCTATATACCTTCAGTATCTATTCCCTCCCTCCTTCCATCCTTTGTTGCTCCTTTTACACATTCCTTCATTAGGTGGCTGTGCTGGTTGTAACAGTGGAGTAATCACATATGGTGCAGGGCACACATAAAGATGTGCTCCTGCAGGCAGCAGCTGCTGATACTAGCTGAAAATAGATTCCTAGTTCACTCAGCACTTTTCCTCCAGCAACTTTGCTGTTAATGCAGCACGCCGGCCACTCAGCCTCACTTAGGCTGCCACTATCACAGCAGATGTGCAGAGTGTAAAGGTGCAGGACACAAGAGGCAGATTGTTCCAACAAAAAACTGGCCTTTTATTTGGCCAATAGTGAAATCAATCCTGCCACATCCAGAGCAGGCAGCAAGCACAAAAGTGGAGGTACACCAGCATTTTAACAATACATCTATACAGCACTTTATTTTACTTTTTGAGGTTTGAGTAGGGTTCATGGTTTGTTTTTGTTGCCTTGAAGTTTTTACAAGTGTAATTATCTCACTGCAACGGCAGATAAGTTCTTATCGTACAGAATTGTGACTTTAAGATAATAAATCTGTAAAGTAGCCTTATAATGCAGAAATTAACATACTGTCATCAAGATGATTTAAGATGCAACAGGAACGGTAGCAGTGTAAAAGACACACAGTCTGTCATTATTGGAGTTCATTATTGGATAAATACAGAAGTATGTTGTTTATTAGTTGTGCTGTGCTTATTAGCAGATAGTCTAGTCAAAGCCCCTCCCTCCACCCCAATCTGTCACAGTTGAACACACTCACACTTACTCTAGCAGAGGCACACTCACCATCACAGATACAGCATCAGCAGTTTGCTTTTAACAATGACTGATGTCAGTGATTGTGCTCAGAAGTCTGTTGAGCAGGAACCCACTTTAAGACGCATTGCAGCAGAGGCATCTGGAGACTTGATACACAGGGATAGCTTCCAGACGCAGTTGCATTGTATCCTGCAGGTACAGGATATAATCTTAAACTAAGGGTATATACTGACTAATGTGTTCTTGTTTCTTAAAACTATTAAAACAATTACTACATCTACACCAACTGTTTACATTAATCCAGTGTTGAGGACCCTTGAAAGTTCTGTGACAACTCTGGGATTGTGCTGAAGTTTTGATAAGCAGACACCTTTTTTTTTTTTTTGAAAAGGATAAACCATCATTCATTACCTGTCTTAGAAGTCACCAGATAAACTAAAATATTATAGAATTCACACATCTTTTGTATATGTATCTTTCTTTTGATTGTACTTGTGCTTGTTCTCAGTATAGGCTTCCTCGGGTGGATGGAAAATACTCCAGGTGCTGCTTTAATGTGTTACAATACTGACTTTGTGACAGCTGGTCATGTATCTTTAAGAGCTGCAGAGCCGCCAAGTTAAATGATTTGTCCTAATTTTTACCATTGGGGCAGTGGTTTTGTTTCTGCAAAAAACTGTGATAATGTGCACATTAAAAAAAACACCTTAAAAATAAATTACTGGTGTAACCTAAGTAATGGGTATTCATATTCTAAACACTTATATCTATCGATCATAAACAAGACTATTTGTAATCATGTCACAGCAACAGAGAAACTCAGTTAAACTAATTATGCAAGTCAAACTTACATAAATTCTATTCATATAATATTGACATTAACATTGGAACTCTATATAATAGTGTCACACAGGCTGAGTCAGAAACCCAACTGGGATATATTTCTAGTCGTGAAAAGGCAGCTGAAAATTCTGGAGAAGAATGTTGAGCTTTACAGTGTGAAGTCATTTAGTCGTAAGAGAGACTTGTTTTAATTAAGGAAGAGTGATCCATGAAAGATGAAATGTTATTGTTATAATAGTCAAAATTTAACTTCCATAAAATCCCAAATAAGGATTATCTTTTGGAAACCTGTAATAAACTTTAATTGAAAACATACACTACATTAATATATTTAGTGATGAAATAAACATTTTACACTGTATTTCATTTAATTACAATCTCTTTTTAAATATAAAATTTAGTCATCAATCGCAAACCAGTAACAAGCAGTGCAGTATCTGGCTGCTCCAGTCTGCATGCTAAAGTATACTTGGGCAAGGTACTGAACCCCGAGTTGCTCCCCAATGGTTTTATCAGAGTATAAATGTAGATAGAAAGCAAATAGGTGTAGAAAAAAGCACTTGTATACATTGGTATGAATGGATTAATTAGGCATGTGGTCTGATTAATGTGGTCTCAAGTAGAGTAGACAAGTATAAGAACCCATACATTTACCATAAACACAATGCAAAAATGACAAATGGCACCAAAATACAACAGGAAGCAAGAAGCAATAATGAAACAGGAGAACTCAGACACAAAACTAATCTTAGCATAGAGGAATGACGTAGAAGGAAAAGTCAGGAACACTGTGTAAATAAAATAAACACACTGAAACTAAATAAACAAAATTGAAAACACGGAGGGAATACACCAACTTGACCATCTAAGCAATAAGCACAGAAAAGAATCAAACATACAAAACTAAGTCCAGCAAAACATTCGATTTTTTTATTTAGTATGGTTTCTATATTTTCTACAGGTTTGATCACATTTGATTACAATAATACATAAATACATACTTGTGCTGTAATTCATGAGGTAGACTTGCCTTTTCCAGTCTATATGCTAAAGTGTCCTTAGTTAAGAACCTGAAACCTAAAATAGTTACTGATTTATCACTGATGTGTGCCAAAAAAATCACAAATTTTAATTAATTTTAATAAACTATGTGGATGTGAGCAGTGGAAAATTCTAGAAAACTCTAGGAAGTTCTTAAATTGTAAATATGTTGGTCTGTAGTATAACAAGAAATAATCCAAAGCAAGAGTAAGACTCTCTCTGACATTTGTTCTGCTAGCTCGTACTTGTTGGACTGATAAAAACCCCGATACATGGCAGTTTGTATCTTCTTCATTCCATACAACAAGTGAGCTCAAGATATATGTACATGTACATGCTACAGTGCTCCTACTTGGACTACTTTCTGCAGAGTAGCTAACTGAGTAATGGACATAATGAACAACTAAAGTGAAATATTTTTGTTTTATGTGTCTTTTTTCTTTTAGTCTGAAATACACTCAGTTGAGTGGCATTATTTGCTGGTATATTTATATTATATTTATTGTATTATATTATCTATCTATCTAGTTTACATTACAAGTACATTGTCAATTTGATATTCTTACAGTTGTTTGAACTACTTTTTATGAACAGCTTTAGTTGCTTTAGGTTCTTGGGTGATGTAAAGTGCTCTGAAAATGTAAAGTGGATCCATTGAAACACTGAAGCTTACTGTCCCACAGCCTGATAAAAGAGACATGGAAATCACCTCGGTTTGTCGCACATCAAAGTGAAATGAATGTGACTGATTAGGAGGGTTAGGTATTGCTGTATTGTTGTTGCCAGGAGTATGAAAGAGGTAAGTAGAATTAAGTAGAACACAGCATTAATATACCACATTTAGTGCACTTTGTGGTTTTGGTAAAGTGCGACTCAACAACATATTTTTATACTGTTATTTTTTTTTTAAAGAATCATAGAAAATTTGGTTCTTTCAGCTGATTTTAAATCCAAATTCTGAACATGATGGGCTCCTGACAGTTTTAGTTTTTATTTTCTTCTTCATTCATTTGCAGACTGTGTGCTGTTTTAGGGTTTGAGAGTAAAGACTAAATATAAAGTTCCAAATTAGTACAAATTTGATGTGAGGTCAGCAAGTACAGTAGTCATTTTTTTGGATCATAGCGAGCAATAAAATTATTATAAATTTGTTCACCGCCAACAGAATAAAAAAAGAAAAGAAAGAATAAAAATCCATGGGGATCTACCCTTGTAAGAAGTGAATCACATTTGTAGTGCAGAAAACCCAGGGTGAAGTTACCTGGATAAGCCAAAATCCGGAGGGTTGGTGGTTCAAACCTTGGCTGCTCCACTCTGCTAATAAATATCCTTAGATGCTGGATACTGACTCCAATTTGCTCTCTGATGCTTCCATCGGAGTGTGAATGTGTGTGAATATTAGAAAGCATTTAGGCTAAAAAAAAACAAAAAACAGGTGTGTGTTAAAGGCGTGAATGAGCAGTCTTGTATAAAGCCCTTTGAATGCTAGGAAGAGTAGAAAAGTGCCATATAAAAACCAGACCAGTGTGAAGTGTTAAGGCACTGGTAGTCAAAGCAGTTTCCCCAACAGTCCTTATAAAAAACAGATTGTTGCTGCTGCTCTCTGGGGTGTCTGACAGTGACTGCAGGACCTTTGGAAGCTACTGCTATTCTAGCACACTGAATACCATGGGTAATTTAGCTTCTTGCTTCCCCCAGCAAAGACAGCTAAACAACTAAACACTGGGCTTATTAAACCCATATTGTGTTACTCATGCTTTTCATCTACAAGCATCGGCTAAATCCTTTAAGAAAGACTTTACATTAATGGACACTCAAAAGTAGCTTCTATCTCATTCCCTTCACTGTGTTTGTCACCAGTGAAGTAACCTAACCTGTATGTACCTAACCTAACCTGGGATAAACCTGCAGGAATTTGTTGGTAGAGCCAGAGTAAAGAGCTGAACACAACCTAGTGTGAATCTAATGCTGATCTCCATAAAGTATACAAACATGGAACGGAAAGCTTCCCTCTATTAGCCAATGCCACATAGTGACAATGGGAATAGGCGGAAATCATACAAAATGTGAAAGGAAAAGTGCTTCTCATGTATTATTATCCAAAAAGTATTAATTTATTATCAATATTGAAACTTTCGCTATAATCTACTGTTCAGTTTGTGAAGATCATTGCTAATTATTTTAAGAATTACTATCATATAGCTTTGAAGTACAGCTATCTCTTTGTTTTATAGTTCTCATGTCAAGGGTAAAAATAGGCAACTAAACATAAACCACTGCATGTGTTTATACACCTCACTGCAAATAAGAATTTTGCAAATACAGCAGTAGCAGGACTGTAGGCAAAGCCAACTCTATATGACTGTGGAGCAGACGTGTTGATGCTGGAATGTCCCACAGATTGGTATTATGAACACAAAGATGGACACAACGTACCTACGTCCAGTATAGCACCAGATCTTCTTTTACTGCTGTATAGAATGCTCAGTGCTGGCCCAATAAAAAGATTAACCAGTACTTTGCAGTGTTTTTGTATGTCATTGGAGCTGTCAGTTTGTCTCACCACACTCCAAGTGCTCTGAACAATAGCTGCGCTGATAGTAATGCTGGCAATTTCCCTGTTTTTTGCAGGTCACTGCCAGAGGATTCGCCCCATTGTTGCAGTTTGCCTACACTGCTAAGCTGTTACTCAGCAGAGAAAACATTCAGGAGGTCATCCGCTGTGCTGAATTCCTGCGCATGCACAACCTCGAGGACTCATGCTTTCGCTTCCTGGAAGCTCAGCTGCGCAGCGAGGAGGACGGCTTGCTGCTTTGCCACAAGGTGGCAGGAGAAGCAAATAACTTGGAGGATGAGAACATGCAATCAGAAGCAGAAAGGCCCACCTCCCCCATGGCCCGACATTGTGCAGATGCCCTTACTTCGTGTCGAGACCCCGACAACGATCGGCTAACGATGGCTATGCCTGGTAACTTCACAGATAGCCGGCCAGATTTTGATCGCCATGGAGCATCGGATCTGCCGCGTTGCCCCAAGTACCGGAAATACCAGTGGGCTTGCAACAAGCACAATAATGACTCCTCCTCACATACCAGTACCTCAGGTTTTCCAAGCACATTAAAGGAGACCACCATTAGTGGGGCAGTGGGAAATCAGGGCACACTGCCTTTGGCACAGATCAAAGTGGAACCACAGGCAGAGGAAGAGGCCATTCCTTTGTGCCTGTCAGGGGATGAGCAGGACGCCAGGGATACGGATGTCATAACAGCCATGGAGATGGATAACCCTATATCTGTAGAAAGAACCAAGAGACCCAAGTCCCCTTCCTGCCTGCGAGCCTTCTTCAAGAAAGGAGTTGACATCTCCAGTCTGCCCAACACGTCACAGCAGCTATTCGCCAACAGACTTATCTGCCCCCAGGACAAAGGAAACTCTCAGGGAGATCATAAAAAAGACTTAGGCCCTTTCACTGGGGAGGTGGCTCTATCTGTTGCATCCCCAAAAGAGGTGGATGGTTTTCCTGCTAGTTTGTCCCACAAATCAACTTCCTGCGATGGGGTTTGCAAACAGGAAGTTGAAATCGACCGCCGCAGTGTCATATTTTCCTCAGGGGCCTGCAATCGCCTGGGAAACCCAGCGCATTCCTACCCTGTTGGGAACTCTTTGGAGATTGAGCTCTCTGAGCACATGACAAAGGGGCTGTGGGCTGGAGCTAGCCATTCCCTACCCACTTCCCAGTCCTATTGTCCCAGCACCACTTCTTCTGAGCCCCAAGTCCTGTGCCGCCCTAGGCCCAACACCAGCTGCCCAGTGCCAATCAAAGTATGCCCGCGCTCACCGCCTTGTGAGACTCGCACCAGAACTTCCAGCTCCTGCTCCTCATACTCCTACGCAGAGGATGGCAGCGGAGGGTCTCCCTGCAGCCTGCCCCAGTTTGAGTTCTCTTCTTCACCATGCTCTAATGTGGCTCGCTGTCTCAATGTGGACCAGCAGGAGCAAAGTGTAGGAGGGGAGGTTGTTTTTAACCAGGTGAGGCCCAAGATCAAATGTGAGCAGTCCTATGGCACCAACTCTAGTGACGAGTCGGGCTCCTTTTCAGAGGGAGACAGCGAGTCCTGCCACGTGCAGGAGCAAGGATCAGAGGTGAGTATAAAACTTTATTTTTCACATCTAACACAGAGTGTAGCTATTATACTCAAGTCCACCAACACTAATTATATTGCATTTACCTGCTCTCCATTAGCGGTCATTAAATCATTGTGTAGTAAAAGGAATGTTCCAAGCAAGATTTACAGCAGCACAAACTGTCACGGTAGTGGGTCTGTGACCAGTGTTTTGTGTGTTTTTGTTGTATTCTTTGATTATTGTTATTCACGGATTTTGGTTCTGCTTGTGTTATATTTCTCTTCCTGTGCCTTTCTCGTGTTCCTCGTCTTGTCAGTCAGTCATGTCTCTGTCTCAGTGTCTAGTCTGCATCTTTGTCCTTGTCTTGTGTTTGCTATTTTACTTTGAAATTCTGTGCCCTATGTCAGTGTATCTAGTTTTGCTTCCCCTTGTCTCGTTATGTTTGATTAGTCTCAGCTGTGTTTCCCTTCTGCTTCCCATTCCCTCTTTACTCCCTTGTATATTTAAGCCCTGTGTTTTCCCTTGCCCTTTGTTGCATTGTACCTTCACCATGCTGTGTTTTCCTCCTTGCTTCTGGTTCTCTGTTTCCCAGTTTTCTAGTTTGAGCTTCTTGTTTTGAGTTCCTAGTTTAGTTTTCTTGTATTTTATGTTCGAACGTTCTCCAGCAATAAAGCTGCCGCCTTTAGTTAATCATTCGGTCTCTGACCTAGACGTGTTTTGATATTATAGATGCATTTTGTGCATTTTTAGAGATGTGTGTCATGAGTCTAACATTTAGAGCTGTCATTGGAGTGACATCTTTTATAAGTCATTTTTGGACGTCCAATTTTGGTCCACTGAAGGGGTTGTTTTGTAACACCAGGCAAGGTCTTTTTTTCGTTCAACATCTCTTGAAGGTCTAGTGTTGTCGTCTGTATGACCTCTGTGTACGGGCTAAAGTGTGGTTGTGGACATCTTTTCAAAGTCAAACAGACTCATTCTAGACGTCATTTTTGTACTGCTTCTATAGGCTCTGTAGTCCCATGTTTCCAGAGGGTGGAGGGCATATTTTCTGTAAAGAAACAGTTATGTGTAAAGGTGTGATCAACGGACATCTCCAAGATATGGCAGGCTTCTGAGCTAAGAACAAAGTGAGCAGTTCCACAGTGGGTTTCAAATAGAAATCTCCTCAGCTTCTCACAGGCAGCTTGAAAAATGTGTGTATTAACAAAGACTGTTGAGCAGATAGTCCAGTTCATACTGGACTATTAATTAAAATAAACCAGTTAAAGACAAACAGGAAAATGTAAAATAACAACAACAAAGAAACATGGGTACTGAATAATTTAGCAGGCTAACACATAATAAATTGTGTTTGTTTATAAATAATCCATATTCATATGTATCATGTTGATAACAACATTGTTAATATTTGTGAATTAAAAAATATTATATTTACTAATCATGTGAATTCCCTGCATCTATCATGGATGTCCAGATGACGTCCAAAAAAATGGCCTGGTCTAAAGTTCAAATGGTTAACGTCATACTGACGTCAAAGTTGGACGTCATGGTTGGACGTCCAAATTGTGGACCTGGTTTGGATGTTGTACAGATGTCCAGAATTGGTTATAGTCCAACAGAACCAATATATAGACAAGTCCGCACATCTAGCCGACGTCCAATGTCTAGTGAGTAACCACCAGTGGTGCTAACACTGAGGCATATGTGAGGGAGTCCATATTCAAAACTAAAGATATTTTGTTTTACATCTGCTATTAACAAGCACAAGAGCTTCTAAAAGTGCCTGAAAAGCCTTCAGTTGATCCAAAATGCTAGAGTGAGGGTACTGACAGGGACTTGAAAGAGAGAGCTTATTACTCCCATACTCTCTGCATTTGCTCCCTGTTTAATCCAGATTAAATTTAAAAGTGCTTGCTCTCAGGGAGGTCTTCCCATTGTTGGGGATTTCTCTGTATTAATGTCTTTACCTATAAGGGGCCTTGAGCCAGTTGCTATTGTGCATCCCCAAAGGCTATAACTGAATTGTTATTTTGTTATAGTTTCATTTACGTAAGGACAAAATCATTTTTCATAGATCTGTCTGATCTGTAATTTTACCCACTTATATGATATGGTACTGATATGATAACGATAGTGGACAGTAAAGGTTTAGTGAGAGACCATCACCTGGTCCCCTTTGGCCACACTTCTACCAAGCTTTGCATATTGCAAAGTAATTTCAACCACTACTTTACAATGTCCTGTGTCAGTAAATTTTTAATTGTCTGGGGTTGCAGTAAGTTGGAAGTGAGTAGGTGTGACATTCATGATGGAGCCGTAACACAGCTCAACAGTGCTGACAAGCATAACAGCAAATCCTCTAATCACCCCACCCCATCCCTTCACATCCTCCTCCCTCAGTCTACCAGACTCCTAAATGTAGACAACTGTTGCTTACCAGGTAAAGATCATTGATAGACTCTTTAATTCTCAGAAAAAGTCCAGTGTTGGTGTAACATGGAGGAGATTTCCCATCTGAGAGAAAGATAATAAAATCAGTTCTCAGAGAAAAACTTTATGGCCTAAAAATGCTGTTTTTTTACAAGCAAAATTTCCATCTTCGCTTTGAATCTTAGATCCACTGTGTGGTCAGGGCCTTTTCCATGTTCTCCTCGTGTTAGCGTGGCTCTGGGTACAGTCCAAAGCCATGCATGTTACGAGTTAGGTTAATTGGTAATTCCAAATTGCTGTTAGGTGTGAATTTGAGTGCAAATGATTGTCTGTCTGTGTTAAGTGAAAACATTGCATCTCCAAAGTGTCTCTTTCTAAATGTTTTGTTGTATTGTATTTATTTTTTACCTTTGATTAGTAGCTGTTAATAGCACTCAATTGTATATATCTCAAATAAGCTGTGACACACTCCCCAGACAGCTGGATTGTACAGTCTTTTCGCTCCAGTGTTT
The DNA here is from genome assembly GCF_056152115.1 of Neolamprologus brichardi. Classification (NCBI taxonomy): domain Eukaryota; kingdom Metazoa; phylum Chordata; class Actinopteri; order Cichliformes; family Cichlidae; genus Neolamprologus; species Neolamprologus brichardi. Next base: position 30,522,609 of record NC_142118.1, read on the forward strand.
GAACTTATGACCTTTTGGCTCCAGGAGGCTCCAAAAGAGCACATGTCTTATGATATGACATTCACTGATATTTGCTTGAAGTGTAGGCAGAATTGGTTTTGTTGAACTTGAGAGCAAAAAGAGAGAGAGAGAGATAGTGGAGTGTTGCCATGGTGATTCATTTCAGAGAGCGAGATAGTGCGTTGCAAGGTTTGGAGCTACATGACAGGATTGTGCTTTACTGTGGAAAGAATTTTGTTCTGCTGCACAAACAGAGCTGCGAGATAAAGCAGCTTGGCAGTTATGAGTAGTTATCACATTCACTGCACGATGCATACCAGCCTCTACCATCAGATTTATGGGCCTTTGAAGGGCCTGCTAAATATGCCACTGTAACATGGGATTAATTTATAGCACTGAGCTATAAAACCAGAAGAACAGCCTAAAAATTACATTTCAATTCCAATTGGTAAATTGGAACATACAGCGTATGGCGTTGTTTAAGTCACACTACACAACTAGCCACACAACTAGCCACACACCAGTGGTGCTCTGTCACCATCAGAGTAACCAAAGCAAGCAGTTATTATCTAGTGAAATTGAAAAAAAAATCAACATCAATTAAAAATTGCAAAAGTATAAGATGCATGTCTCTGAAAAATAAAAAATAAAAAAATAAAGTTTAACCAGCAGTTTCGCTGCTACACTGCCATCTTTTTCATTAATAATGTGTCCAGTGTAATAACCACATCACACAGGGCACAGTCCATTTATTTCAACTATGATGTTTGAAATAAATGATCAAGATAATTTTTTAATGTATTTTTAAATCAAGATGTAGGCTTGTGTTTCTGAGCTGATGTCCACATATAAAAGCCGCTACAAGCATATCGTTTAAGAGATATAATGCATTTCTGTAGACTAAACAGAATACAAACTGTTTAAAGTGAGCTCGATCTTAAACATCTATGACAAAATTGTCCCAGCTGCCACAGGGATGAGAGGCAGGGTACTAATGCTGCTTGCAATTGTCCCTGACAGTGTTGCCAGCCTCTCACAGGACCACTCACTTTTTCCAGGATCTGGAGAAAAGCCATACAAACACAGGGAGAACATAGCCAGATTCGTAGCATATTTAATAAATGAAATTGTGTCACTGGTCTTGATTTGAGCTCTTTTGCAGTATGCATGCCAGAACCACGCGACTAGTCACTAGTTGAGTTAATAAAGAGACCTGAGAATTTCGATCACTCAAATCTATAGCTAATGCTGTGTTGGTTGCCACAGTCCTACTTGCTTATGACAGTGCAGGCAAATCTCCACTAGCAGCACTATCTAAGCTGAGCATGTATCATGCATCTGGCGCAAGCAGCATTAGTACCCCAGTTTGTCTCCTTGTAGCTGACAGACCTCCAGCTCTGGCTGTGGTGTGGGCGTAAAGCTCATTCTCGCGTATAGTCTGGCCACAGCAGTGCAAATATTGATCTCAGAGCTAGTGGGAGGAATAAGGAAGTAGTCCTGATACATCAGCACATTGATGTTTTTTTCTGTCAGGCAACACATGAAATAGGACAGGAAATGCACAAACCTTAATATCAGTTCCGCTCCTCTTGCAAAATGCCAAAGAAACTTTACTCTAGTCTAGATATGATGTGGCTGTGGTCTAAATAAAGATTTGCCATTCATAATGTTAGCTTTGGAGCTGTTTTTTAGGCGCATGCAATAGTGATACCAGTACATGAATAAGATGCCACATTAAATTTTTGTAACTGGTGCCTTTGTTACCTTACCATCTCCAGGCAATTGTAGGCAGTACATTAGCATCAACTGAAATAAAGTACTCTTTGGAATTATAGTTTAATGTTGTAATGGAATCAGAAATATGGTGGTAAGAACATCTACGTAGGCAAAAATGGAAGAGCCTTGTTTCAACTAGGAGGATGTTTGTTTATTGCTTTCCAGTCCATGCTTTATAGGGGCAATACATCTAAAAACACAGGGCTGTCTGGGACACAGAAATGACTCCAGTGACTCTCGTCTTTGAGGCTTTGCATAAGTCCTGGAAGCACAGAGACATTTAGCATCCAATGGTAATCTGCAGAATTCTTGCAATGTTGACTTTTTAGCCACTGGCAAACCAGTGTTGTGATGTTTTGTACCCACATTCCCAGTAATAGTTTGTTTTTGGATTTTCTGTGATGAAGTTTGACACACTTTTCTTATTTGCCAACCTATTTCTTTATATCTGTTTCCTCTGCAACTCATTATTTTGACAGTTAAATGTCTGATATTGTTTTTAATTTGCAGTGGCACTGCAGAGTGCTCTGAGTGGGGCAGAACAGTTACCAGTGAATGCCTCAACATTATCATCATCTTCATTAAATGCTGACTAATGGCATGCATGGGAAATTCTACTCTACAATCTAATTTATAAGCATGTGAGATGGGATTAATTAAATGCATGCAGAATTATAAACTGCACATTCCAGTATAAAATCCAATTTTAATTTGGATTACATGAGAGGCAAATATTACACAGACTTATGCCAGAGGTGTCAACTAGAGACAATTTTAGGGAATTGCTTTAGCTTTTAAAGAAACTTCCAAAGCAAATACATTTGTGTGGGTGTAAAGTGAGGGTTGTGGTGGATTCTGCAGGTGGAACGCAGACCACAGTGAACTGTCCCACTGTGGATCATCCATCGAGGTGTCCCACTCAAGCTTGGCTAGCAGGTGTCCTCATGGTACCTGCGTGTTGCTGAAACTAAAGAAATCAAATCAACTTTATCCTATACCTTATGCATTTTTTTAACTTCCTACACACACACAAACGTTGGGGACATTTTTTTGTTGTATAGTATCTTGCCCATTCACATTTTGACCTGCAAAGTGTAACTGAACAAAGCAGGGACCAAACCACTGAGCTCTCGATAAAATCCGACAAATTGCTCTTCCTCCTGAGCCCCAGTCGTGCCCATGTATTTAATACAGATATTATTATTTCAGTCCAGATCACTACAGCCAAAGAGATTTCTGGAAAAATAAACAACTCACACCAATGAAGAATTCTAATTTTACCTATTCTAATTTTACCTACTGATTGCATTTTAGCGTGTGTAATGTTTCACGTTCACCTGTTGAAAGGGATTTTTTTTTTTCCGACTGTGGTCAATTGCTTCATCATAGGAGGTCATCTGAATGTTGGGATTTTCCCACTGATATTGTTTGATCTTTACCCGAAAATATAAAGAACCTCGAGGTGGCAGTTGTAATTTGGCACTATATGAATGAAATTGCATCGAATTGAATCAAATAGCTTAATTGGCAACATCTGTAGTTAGTGGAGACAAAAGGAAATGCAGTTTAATATTACAGGCCAGACAGTAATTGTCTTCTTCTATCATTCTGTCATTGGCACAGAGCTGGTTAACTCTCTAAGAAGTTGGAGGTGTTTATTCAAATGAAGAGCTTCAACAGTGCAACATTAAAAAAGTAAATTACCACATCCTGCTTTACACTGAAGGCACTGGCATGAGGCTGATACTGATCTGCAGCAAATGGAAAAAACAAAACAAAAAAACAACAGCACCTGCTCATTGTTATTTTATTAATTTTTTTTATCTGCCTCATTTCACATCATTAAAAAGACATTGAGTCATGTTCATCTTGCTGTTTTCATGTTCTGGATTGTTCATATTCAGAGAAGCAGACAGAGAGGGTGATGTTGCACTGAAGACAACAGTATAAGCAGTCAGACAAATTTTAGTGCATGGTGTGCAGACGCTCCAAAGTTGTGAGAGAACTTGTCTCTTCTCTAGTCGAAAGCATCACATAAGTAATATTTGTATCCTGAATTTGAGACTGGAACATCAATTATTATTGTTTAACAGCACACGTCGCCCATGCCTGGCACCGCTGCTGCTGATAACAGATGAGCCCTACTTTTCACTCTGTACCCCATTTCCAGCATAATGACCCAGAGAAGTAGACTAAGGGTGGGGAGGAGAGCTGCAAAGAAATGTAAATCCAGAGCAGTTGGCTGTGAATTTATGACCATGGCTGAAGCGTACTCTGTCATCCCGGCTGTGCTGCTGAACTCGTTAGTGCGGTGGAGTGGTTATATTTATCCATCCCCTGTGTACTAGTGAGTAGTCGAGAAAGAAAGTATTACAAGGTCATGGCATGCTTGTTCTTCTTCGCCTGTTTTGGCCAAAGATCCTAGAGTAATCAGCACACGGTCCAAAGACATGAATGTCGGGTTAATTATTGATTCTACATACAAAGAAGAAAGAAAAATTCACTAAATCGTTAAATTAGGCTTGTAGTTTAAATAGCTTGTGTGCCACATATAAATATCAGTCCGTTCCACATTATGGTACATAATCCTTCTAATCACAGACGAGGAGTCATCTTGCCCTTGGCTTTGTGTGAACCTGGCTGCTCCTGATGTTTCATAGGTCTGCCTGTTTTTTCTTTGAGGCTGGAGTTGTCATGCCCTGGAGGAGCACACTGAGCTGAGTGTGGCCTTGAAAGCTTGCGTTATTATTTATTCATGTGTCTGCATGCAGATGTCGAGTCGAGATGAGGGTCCCAGGCAGCTCAGAGGGCTGTACCTCTAATGAGGAAACTCAAACCTTTTCCCTCTCCTAGAGACAGACTGAGATCTAAATTTGCTCTTCAGTGAGAAGTCATTTTGATTCTGTCATGGGTAGGCACAGTGCTTTATCCCCCTGAGTGCAGCACTTGCACCAGGTGATGCCTCAGCCACCACTGTACACAATCTGGTGGAGAAACAGAGGTGAGCTGCCTCTGCCGTACCTCTGTCTGTAGTCATCTAAGTGTCCAAAGGTCTCAAGGGAGCTGCCGAGCTCCAGCGGCCAAGTATAGTAGAAGCATGGAGCTGCATCTCTCTCTCTAGTCTCTTTCTCCTTTGTTTGACTTTATTCTTCCCGTGCTCCACTGAGGAAGCCACGGAGAGAGAAAGGGAAGGGGAGAGGAGAAAGGGAGAGCTGCAACTCCTCTCATCCCTGCCAAGCTCTCTGGCTGTCTTCCTCTGGCTCTTTGTTATGCCTCTTCTCTTTCACTCACTGCCTAAAGCTACAGCTCTCTGGTGCAGACAGATACCACTGGGGTGGATCTGCCTGTGATATGCTTATTGTAAGGTCTGCCATCACCTAAGAGAGAGAGGCTGCCTTATTGTTGCTCTCCAGACTGAGAGAAAGAGAATAAACAGATACAAGCTTGATTTCTTGTCATATCAGGGACCAAGCTTCTGGTGGCTTTCTGGATTTGATTCTCCTGGCCTATTTAAAGATCTATTTAGCACATTAATTCTTTTGTTCAGCAGCATAAGAGGACGGCTGCTAAGTAGTGCAGATACTCATGCACCCACAGTTCACCTGATACTGATTTAGATCAGGTTGACAAGTCACTGCCCCTCTCAATCTGTCAAACTGGCACACTTCCAGGTACTAGGGGACAGATGGAGGGGGACTCTTTTCTTGGATCACCTTTGCCCCATCTGCTGAGGATGTGCTGTGTGTTAAATATGAGGCACAGAGAGCTGAAATCTCACCAAGTCGCTTGTTCTCAGGCGTGTGGAGTGGGGCTTTTTTGCCATCTTGTGGTCAGATTTAGAAACTGGCCGACAGCAAGCAAACCCAGAGAGAGAATCGTTTACCTGGTAGATTAATTTCAAAATTACTAGTAAATTAAAATGTAATCCTTCATTAATCTCGTGATGTGTAACAAAAAACAAGTTTTAAGATATTAATAGAGATTTTATTGTTAACTGTTGTGGGGTTTAAATTACGTTCAATTTTAAAATTTTGAAACTGTTTTTTTTTAATCATTAAAGAAAATAAACAGTGCAAATTTAGGAACTACACGATATATATTATTTTATAGTTCTAACATAAGTAAACATTAAAGGCATTCTTCTGCATTTTTGTATTGTTTTTACTTTATTTTTATAAACTTTTTCAAAGAGAAAGTAAATGTCAATCACATCAGTCAAATAACTATACAGAAGGTTTACGGTTCATTTGTGTCCACCTTTGGTTTATTTATTTATTGTTCATTAGTTTTTTGTTTGTTTGTTTGTTTGTTTTTGATATTCAGAGGGTTCTCATAAGTCATATCAAAAGACAAGTCTCTCAAGAGGGAAAGGCAATTTTCTTATCCAGAAACTCATTGTCAGCCCCTAAGTAGAACGAGATGGTGATAGTATTCATAATGAACAAACAAGCGGAAGTTAGTTTTTTAAGTATTCTGTCCCAGACTGGTATGATATCCAAGTATTTTCACTTACTTGCAGTCTTAAGTCTCCTGAGGAAACAGTCAGGTGTTCCATGTTAACCTTAAACTATGTAATACTATACATTTAGGTGAAGAAATACTCATCGATCCATTTTTACTGGTAAAGTGTGTCAAATGCCACCCAGTGGAATTATCATGCTTTTCTTTCAGCTTTTAAGTTATTGGATTCTTTCTACTAGATGCCTGAAGATGTTGCAGTGTAGATAGATAAGTTCTTGGAAGCTTTTATTTCCAGTCCCAATAAAGACTGGAAAGGTATATTTATTTATCTTTGATCTAAACGCTTCACAATTAGGGTTACACCAGTGAGTCAAAATGCACAGCTGTGCTTCTCTGTGCTAATCCTCTGTGCAGAGCACAGACATCCCCCCTTTATCCGTATGTAGTCGTAATGCCTGAAATTTAATCCTTGATTCTTGCTCTCCCCAAATGAATGTTGAAAACAGCAGTCGCCTCAAGATGCTTAATATTCAAGGTAAAGACCCTACAATAACAGAAAGGACGCAATTGTCATTTCTCCTTTAATTATTGCTGATAAACAGTTTATTAGCTAATCATGATTAAAAAAAGAAATATTAGTGTAGGCAATGTATTCATTTTTACCTCACAGCCATAAAAGGCTAATGAGTTATTGTTGTCACCCTGCTGGGCGGACAGCGTGGGCACCTAATTCTGTGAATGCAATGACCTGAGAACAACGTAACATCATCTATTATAGGTGCATCTACAAAAAAATCTTACACAAGTTCAAAACTAAATAAATAAGAGTCAAAGGTCAGAGGTCAGGTTTTTTGAAAATCTTATGATTGTAATAACTCAACTTCAAATTGATATCATAGGTGCATTTACTAAAACTCCTGACATGTTCAAATCTCAGTGATCTTGACCTCAAGGTCAGGGTAACTTTCCAAAAACCTTGTGAGTGTGATAACTTGAGAACAAGGTGACATAGAATTCTGAAATTAATACCATAGATATGGCTAATAGGAGGCTGAGGAGTAGCACTGACAGTTGCTAGTATTTTTTTTACAGTGGTTATGCATGTTTGTTGGTAGCGTTATTGTTCAGTCCCTTTAATGTCAACTGTTAGGTCAGTATAACTGTATTCATAAAAGATGACAAATTCTTCAAGTATTTGAATTGAAGGATTTGTTATTGTTGCCTTTATAATTACAGCTTCCTTTTTTTGATGGTGACAATTTTGAGTATTATGTATATTTACTTCCATGTAGGATCCACATAGATCTGAGTAGACTTCTATCCAAATAGTACATTAGAACTAATACATTTGGTAGTTTTATTAAGTTTAGTAATAGTGGGAAAAAATGTCATCACCACATAAAAAGGTTTAAAAGACTAGATGATGAGAAAGGTTAATCATTCTCATCATCTAGTCTAACAACCACTAACTTTTGTCTCTGAGCAATAACAATCAGAACAGTGTATATTAAAAAACAACTGTTGGTTCCATCCATGTGGTCTATGAAACCATGGGAAGTGCAGCAGAAAATGTTGGCTATTCTCGTTCTTTCTTTGTGATCATGTTCTTTGACATTACATTACAATCTTCAAACCTTCTTGATTGGTGTGTCAGTTAGACACAGGGAACACTCACTTAGTGTCTTTGTTTCTTTGAAATCCCCGTAACTTCTACTTGATGTGGCTCTATCAGCACTGGCGTGATGTCAAACCTGCTGTTTCCCAGGAGTGATATCTTAGTTTCCCTGTAGTTGTAGTTTACACGTTGCTCTTAACGCCTAGACAATCTGAAGGTACTCCCCTCTTTTTCATTTTTTCCTCCATTGGCTCAGGTGTGCCAATGTAAATGAAAAAAAACACTCTGAGCCCTAGCATCTGGGAACTGAGTCCGTTTTCTTTAAGTGGTTTTTTTTGGTGGTATGAGTCTTTCTTTTCATGAGATTTGGTCAGGTACTCTTGATCCACAAACTTTCTTCTCCCATTTTGTAGAGTCTTGTCTTTTTTGCTATTCTTTGGTTTTATATTCCAGGAAATAGGCACAGACAGACACTGGTTTGGAGCCTTAGGGTGGTTTGGGTCCCAGTGACTGGCGTCAGGACTGAACACCAAGTATCATGACTTCTAGTCTATCCAGTAAATCCAGGTCCAGCTTTTATTACACCTACACATTTTTGTTTACCCAGCCTTATATTATCACATCAAACTACAGTAAGATCCACCATAGCACAGATACTGATCTTAGTATATCACAAGAAAACATAACATGCAAATGTTATGTGTATGTGTTGCTTTCAGTGATTTATAGATCAAGGACTTATTTACTTGTATTACATATCTTGTTAGGGCTTGATGTGTCCGGGTCCAGGTAGACGAGCATTGCTGGAGCTCCTGTACCCAGATATGCGCTCCAGCATGTAGTTTTGTCAAAGATTTGGTATCTTTGTTGTACTGAAACCTCTGGCATCATTGGCATGCCACTTTCTTTGCTTGCAGTTTGTTCTAGGGGTCACTCTGGGATTGTAGGTATTTCACTGTTGTTGGCAAGACGCAGTCTGCTGCTCATGAAGGATGATGATTTGGGCTGGCAACTTCAGTCCATTGACAGTAGTATTCTTGTACTGTAGGTTGAAATAGGGGTCTTTGTTGTCCTCTCTGGGTTTTGTGCAGATCCAATTTGTAGTTTAAACTGTCTTTTTAGCTGAAGCATTGGTCTGGGGGCTTTGAGGACTTGCTGTGACATGCTGAAAATCCAATGACTCTGCAAACTTCTCATGAGCTGTAGCGTGCCCCGTTGTCACTTCAAACTGTTTTTGGGAGGTCATGTCTGCCAAATACTCCCTTTATTTTGTGGACGAGAGCAGCTACGGCGATGTCATCTTTGGATTTTTCGACACCCAACATCCAGAAAAATATTATAAACAAATAAAGCTTAATGCTGAACATTGAGGATTCTGATTGTTTCTTTGGTTAAAGAAGCAATTGTTATTGCAACTAGATGAGGTCATGACCAACAATGACCAAGCTAAGAGTAGGAAACACTGCTGATGGCTAACTAACCGGACATAGTGATAGTGGACAAGCAGAGGACCAGTGACAGATCTAACTATACCAAGTGATAGCAACATCAAGTTGCTCTAGTTTGGATCCCTGGATCTCTTTAACATTGTCAGGGAAATGTGGATGTACTAATTTGGTGATTAAGAAAATGTCTAAAATTTTGTTTTCTTGATTCTAATCTGTTGGAAAGTCCCTTTTACTCTGCCGAAGCTGCGGTTCCCAAACCCAGAAGACAGCAAGAACACTTTGATCTGGGACAATCAAGCAAGCAATTTCCACAGTGACATTAATAGGCTAGTTAAATGTTTCAATGGATCCATTTTAAAGTTTCAGAGCTTTTCTAAGTCATATTTCTAAGCCATCACCTTAGAAACAAACAGCAGCACAGAGGGCGCCCTTATTATTGATATAATTAACTAGAAATAAAATGTTATTGTAAGACCCTACAATAATACATACAGAGAAAAACCCAACAATCATGTGACCCCCTATGAGCAAGCACTTTGGCAACAGCAGGAAGGAAAAACTCCCTTTTAACAGGAAGAAACCATCAGCAGAACCAGGCTCAGGGAGGGGCGGCCATCTGCTGCGAACAGTTGGGGTGAGAGAAGGATGACAGGATAAAAGACTGTGGAAGAGAGCCAGAGATTAATAACAAGTATTATTCAGTGAGGAAGCAAAAAGCAAAAAGTTTTAAACCTAATCATAAAAGTAGAGATAGTGTCTGTCTCCAGAATCCAAACTGGAAGCTGGATTCATAGAAGAGCGGCCTGAAAACTGAAGGTTCTGCCACCCATTCTACTTTTAAATACGCTATGAACAACATGTAAGCCTGCAGTGTGAGAGCGAAGTGCTCTAATGGGGTGATATGGTACTATCAGGTCATTTAGATAAGATGAGGCCTGATTATTTAAGACCTTGTATGTGAGGAGCAGGATTTTGAATTCAATTCTGGATTTAACAGGAAGCCAATGAAGGGAAGCCAATATAGGAGAAATATGCTCTCTCTTTCTAGTCTCTGTCAGCACTCTTGCTGCGGCCTTTTGGATTAACTGAAGGCTTTTCAGGGAGTTTTTAGGACATCCTAATAATAATGCCCAGATGGACGATAGATGATCACAAATAGGACTGGTTTTTGAGTTTTCCAGCTGGGCTGGACAAAGCTAAGCATCAGGCTTTCCAGTGAATTAAAAGTCTGTTTTGGTCTTTGGTTGATTAATTAGCTGGTGTGGAAAATTGCTGCCACACCGCCCCCTCGACCTGTGCTTCGAGGTTTCTGATAGTTGGTATGACTCGGGGGGTGTTGATTCATTTAAGCTAATAATCACCCTGCTGTAACCAGGTTTCTGTAAGGCAGAATAAATTGATTTGTTGATCAATTGTTAAGTCATGTACTAACAGAGACTCTAACAGAGGAAGAGAGACACCTAATGTTTAATAATCCACATTTCACTGTTTTACTCTGTGGTGCAGATGTGGATACTGTATTGTTCTTTCTTTGTGATTTTTTTTTCTTTAAGGGGATGGGGTTTGGGGGGGTAACAGGAGGAGAGAAGCTGCAGAGAGGCGTGTAAGACTGCAACTCTGCTTCCTGGTCCCAACTCTGGATAGTCACGTTTTGGTTGTTTAATAAATTTGGCCAGATTTCTAGAAATAAGAGCTGCTCCATCCAAAGTGATGGATGAATGCCGTCTCTCCTAACAAGACCAGGTTTCCTCCAGAAAGTTTCCCAATTATCTATAAAGCCCACATCGCTTTTTGGACACCGCTCAGACAGACAGCGATTTGCTAGAGCACTCATTTCTTCTCCTTTTTACAACAGTGTTGCATGTTTCTGTAACACTTTTTATGTTGTTTATATATAATGTCTCTGTAGTAGATGGCACTCATTAGGTTGGCTGCATAATATTCTTTCACAATTAGTTTGTTTCAAATTAACATTGCCCATATCCATTCATTTTAGTCTTTAATCTTAGTTATTTGTTTAATTGTGTAGTCATTAACATGTTTGCTTAACAAGCAAAGGTTGCTGATATGATTCCAGCCAGCGAGATAAATCCCCTTTGGAGTTTTATCAGTAATGGCATCCCGGTGTAAAAACTCTCAAATCAAACATCTGTCGCAATGAAGCAGCTGAAAGTAGCTTTTTTGTGCTTTTTCTTCTATTTTGGTTATTTGTTTAAAATTAGTTAATTAAAGTCTTAAAGTATTCAGTCAGTTTATGATAGTTTAAAATAAAACTGAATGTAGAACTAATGTTAAATAATTAATTTGGTACATATCAGACTCCATACAACAGTAGGAAAGTCTTTGGTCTTAAAGCTAAAAAAAAATGCTTATCCCTTTTGTTTTTATTTTCCTTATTTTGCCAGGTCAAGCTTCCTTTTCCTGTAGATCAAATCACAAATCTTCCAAGGAATGACTTCCAAATGCTGGTGAAAATGCACAAACTGACTTCAGAGCAACTTGAGTTTATTCATGACATCAGGCGGCGGAGTAAGAACCGCATCGCAGCACAGCGTTGTCGCAAGAGGAAGCTCGACTGCATCCTCAACTTGGAGTGCGAGATCAGAAAGCTGGTGAGTGGATTGATTGTTCTAACACACTGTCATTAGCTGTCACCCAGTGAGAAGCTGCTCTCTTCTTTGGACACGGACTCACCTTAGTCATAACCATTTCATTATAATCAGTAACATTTTATTCTCCTCAGCACTTTCAAACCATTACATTGCTCTCCAATGACTGTTCACTGGAGCCCTAACCCTGCTGTACTCTCTCTGTGCAGTCAGATTGCGGTGGTCCCCCGTTTTCTTTCTGTGTTTATTTATTCTGATGCTTAAACTGAGCTGATCCTGTTCTTCTGCAAGGGATCCCTCTTCTACAGAAGCCATCCGTCTGGGTGTCACTTCTAACGACAATGTTTGTTGTGTTGACTTACTAACTAGACAACCTCCCCACCCCACTCCCCGAAAAAAGATGTTCCTAGGCACCCTCTTTTATACTTTTTTGTCCATTTGTCTCCCTTTCTCTTTCCTCCTCTTTGGACATCCAATCAGGCTGTTTACATATAATCACCTGATGTCCAGCCACACCTTATTATCTTCACCCACTTTTAACTAGGGCAAAGGTTACTTCATGAAAACCACTTTATCATATTTTTATCTTTTCTATGTTATTCTCAAATTTAAAGATTCCATTACATATGAGCATTCAGTCACATATCAATATAGTTCATGTTTCACTCAGTTTATGCAATCTTACTTAGATTTCATTAGCTAATTCTTACATTGATTTTTACATATTCTCTTTTGATTCAAATACATTGTTCTCTTCAAAACTCCTTGTTTGCTGTTCACAATGTACTCAGTACAGTTTCTTTTATTAAATCATACATTTAGGTCAGACATTCTTTTGGATCAGTGGCTCTTTGGAATGAAGTATAATTAACTATCAGCAAAATCACAGATGAATTATGGTTCTGTATTCATCTATTACAACACATAATACCATTTCTTGTGTTCAAAATCATGTAATGTAGCCGCACACAAACAGATAGGATATCTATCTCCTGACATTGGACTCATCTCTGTGCTTGTCCTGCTAGACCTCAGTGCAGCCTTTGATACTATTGACCATAATATCCTATTAGAGTGATTAGAGCATGCTGGTATTAAAGGTACCAGACTGCAATGTTTTAAATCATACTTATCTAACAGACTTTTTCATAGAAATAGAGCGTTATATTTACACACTAAAATTAATAATAGACTTCCACAGGGTTCCGTTAATGCTTCTCTTAAACTCTATCATTAGAAGGCATAGCATACATTTTCTCTGCTGTGCAGAGTATCTATCAACAAAGCCAGATAACGCACACGACCATCAACATAATGACCTTTAATTTCCTGCATCTAAATTCAGATAAAACTGAGGATATTGTACCTAAATATCTAACCAGATGCTTAATCTGGATGGCAGTACCTTGGCCTCCAGGAACACCATGAGGAATCTTGGATTTGTTTGAGGATCAAAATAAAGAAATAAAAAAAGAAGACTTTGAGGGGACCATATGGATATGTCCGTCAGTGTGCATATTAAACAAATATGTAGGACTGCTTTCTTCTATTTTGGCAATATCTCTAAAATTAGAAACATCCTGTCTCAGAGTGTGTATTTGTTCTTCACTCTTTCTGTGTTATCAGAATCAGAATCAGAATCAGAATCAGAATACTTTATTAATCCCGAAGGAAATTAGGGACACTAATCTGCGTTAAATCAGTGTTAACATTCCCAAGCCTGACTGGAGCAGCCCAAAAGCAATGGTGAGTTGTGGTTGACTTAAGACACAGTCTTTCATTGCTGTAGTTGTAGGTTTAAGTGACTGACTTTGACTGAGATTGTCATCTATTTGCCTTACTGAAACAGAAATCCTAAGAGAAGTGCTGGGCAAAAATGCACAGAAGAGAAAAAAGTAGTTTGTAAAAAGCGAGAGAATGAATGGAAAGTTCAACAGGCAATGAGTGGAAAGCTTTTTTGTAGTGCTGTACTCTTGTGCACAGACTTATTGATTGCATCTTGAAATGAGTCATAACCTATGTATGTGTGTCTGTGTGTAGGTGTGTGAGAAGGAGAAGTTGCTGACTGAGAGGAACCAGCTAAAGGCATGTATGGGTGAGTTGTGGGAGAACTTCTCCTGCCTGTCACAGGAGGTGTGCAGGGATGTTCAGCTCAGCCCCGAGCAGGTCCAGTCGTTACACCACTACTGTCCCATGCTGCGCCCCGCCATCTCCACTGCCAGCAACAACACTGCCCACGAGCCCAAGGCCTCCCTCAGCACCAACACCACCACCAGCATTGACCTTACCACCCACTCGGGCTCAGCCACACCAGAACCAACCTTTCACGGTTCACCCGGGCCATCGGAGAGCGACCCTGACGTGGCTGTCAGAAACAGGGCAGACAAAGATACAAACGGCCAAGACGCCACCAGCTTGTATACAAAGTCAGGGCCACCGGTGGAAAAATCCAACCAGACGGTAACGGTGGATTTTTGCCAGGAAATGACTGACAAATGTACAACTGACGAGCAGCCGAGGAAGGACTGTACTCAGTAGTGGTCGTTCTCTGTTTTGTTTTCTTTTTCATTATTTAATTTTGCTCTTCTGACAAACCCTCTCTCAGGGTTGTTGAGACAGTCAGCATCTGCCAGTGTTCAGTGAAAAACAAGCTTTGTTTGTATTTATATCTTTTTTGACGGTCGACACTAAAGTTGTCTTAACAACAGCAATACTGTTCTCCAGGAATTCTCCTATTACCGTGACAGAGTGGAACTTCTCACCAAACCCTTACGATGGTGCTATACTTGCCCCGGCAGCAACCTCTACAGTGGAGACTTTGTTCTTCATGTGTCACACATCACAACTCAAAGTCAAACCTCATTGGACCTAAACTGCAGCTCGCTTTGTCTCTCTGCATACCAGCAGTATGTCAGTTCCTGCCTTTGTCTTTTCCTCTTCTCTCCTTGCCACTCTGTCTCTCTCAATCTCTTCTACCTCTTTCTGTCTCACTCTGCATCTCTCTCTCTGTCTGTTTCTTCTTTCACTATATCTGAGTGACACTTTTGGTCACAGCAATTCAAACTCAGGAAGAAAAAAATCCTCTGAATGTTCAACCTAATTCATGAAAAATGAGAAAACGGCTTCTGTACACACAGAAGTTGCAAACTGTAAAATGTTCATATGCAAAAATGTCTTCAAACGTCTCTCATTTGTATTGCTGTACAGAAGAAATTTGTACAGATTGTAACCGAAAACATTCCTCCTATGCCTTCCACGTGGAATTGAAAGGAGAAAAAAAAGGCTTTTGCAGGCAGTTAAATGGCTATTTTTATTTCCCACTCATCAGCAATACCATTGTATTTGGATGTTGTACTGGTGACTTTCAAGTGCTTGTTTGGCAGAAGTGTATATAGCATGATGACTGTAACAGTGATTTTGTACAGCTAGACGCCTAGATGTTTCTTTTTCACCGGGGTTATAACAAGGGAAAAATTGTTGCTTTGCTGTTTCCTGTCCTGCCTAATGAACGAGGGGAGCGTTCTTATACTCAGGAGATCAGCTCGATACACATTTAGACACAGTACACACAGGCACGCACACATCGACACACACATTTTGAGCCCCTTGCATGTATAATTGAAGATGTGTTTTTGAGAGCGTGGCTCAGGCTGGCTCTTCTAAATCTTCGACACCTCTTTAAATGTGAAAAAAAAATCCTTGTTTTCTTTTCGTTTTTTAAGGAAACGTATTTGTTCCCAGAACTTTAATATATCCTATTTGTTTATACACAATGTTGTCATTTGATGATAGGAGACAGCAAAAAGCCTCTCCGATTTTTTTTTTTTTTTTAATTTATGTTGATTACGATAAAATTGACTAATGAAAAAATGAAAAAGCATACAAACATAAATCACGCACTTTTTTCCTGGCCCCCTTACGCCCCAAGTGAGGGTCTTTACTTCAGACTGCTTAAAAGTCAGAGACTGGAGCACTTAAATTGGCAAGAAATATCTATGAAGAATATAAAAATATGCCGAAGGAAGCTAATATTTCATCTTACATTTTTATTTCTTTAGAAATTGAATAAGCTAATTCAGTTCCTTTGACGTGAAAGCAGTGTGTGTGTTGTTCAGATGATTGAGTAGCAATCATATAAGATAGTAAAGTGTTTAACCTACTTGTGCATTTGTTTTAAACACCCTACTTTGTAATGTGCATGCATGCTACCTAATAGCTATAAACCTAGTTAGTTGGTTTAGCTTTTTTTTTTTTTTTTGCTTTGTGCATTCTCTCTGGAACATTCTGCTATAAAAATGCATTTTCACATTTCTATATATAAAGAATCTGAAATATGTCAACCCTTGCTAGAGGCAGAAGTAGCAGAGCTCCACACTCCAGTGCAAAGGTTGAATGAAAATGTTCATTGCACTTTAAAGCTCCAATCCAAATTAGCACTCCCTATTAGCCTAACAGGGCTGTGGTTCATGTTTTTACTGTAGTTTCTTTCGAATGTTTCCTATAAAAAAGCTATGCTTATGTTAAAACAGATGAGTATCTAATACAGTACTTTGAAAATGAAATCCCTTAAAAGCTAAATTTAATGTTAAACTCATTTATTAGCATAGTTGAAAAGCTGCTCTGTTGTCACAAGGGGTCACCATAGCAGGTAGCGCCGCACACAACCTCAAAGAGGATCCATGTCTCCGGCCAGCGACCTTTCACGCAAATGTACAATCAGTAATTATGGAGACACACAAGCTTATTTGCATTTAAAAGCTTACTTGAACAAAATATACTCGTTTGAATTTTTTATGAGCCACTGATGTTTTCACGTTTTCAAGTTTTTTCTGTTGTCTAAACAATATTGCCCTATTTTACTGCTTCCAGGCTAGCTGAAAGCCACTCAGCTGGCTTTGTGATACTAGAAACCTAATTTCCTCCATGCATGTGTGAAAATGCAATAGTTATGTAAGAAGTAAATTAAGTCATTTTAAAACTTTACTTTACAGCTTTACATTTTTATTAATAAAACGTGTTTCTGTTTGTTTGTTTTCCAAATAACATGTAATACAAGATGCTAAAGAAATAGATTATAATTTTACTTAATAAAAATATGTTCCAGGTTTTAAGAATCTATAGCTAATTTGCCATCCATAAACATTTCCTCATTAGGTTATCAAAAATTAAATAAATATTAGTGTCCATTTTATATGATCATTTGAACCTATTTAAGTGGGCCAGTAGCTTTTGATAGTGCTGTAAAAGGTATATGAAATGTATTTTATCAGGTTATACAGTGGTGCCCTCTTCCTGATTTCCTTTTTTTTTTAAATATTTTTGTCACAATTACACGTTTCAGATCATCAAACAAATTTAAATATTAGACAAAGATAACACAAGATGAGATTTTTGTCCAGTCTCTTTCTTCTTATTGAATCATGAACATGTGATGGACATGTTTAATGTTGTTCTGGGTTCTTCTGTTACCTCCTGGATGAGTGCTGGGAGGTCACAGATCTGCTCTTGGAGTCATACTGCTAGGCCGGTCACTCCAGTTAATCACTGTTCCATGTTTTCTCAATTTGTGTATGATGGCTTTCACCGTAGTTACAAAGACTTCAAAATAGCTTTGTAACCCTTAACAGACTGACAGACGTCAGTTACTTTGTTTTTCAGCATTTTCTTTAGATCTTGACAGTCTTTTAGCCAGCTTCACATTGTCAGACAGGTCTGTCAGTAATCAGGCCTGAGTGTGTTTAAACTGAATTCAGCTTTTCAAAAAAATGTGGTTAATCACTTTTAATTCATGATTTAAAAAGAGGGGCAATTATTTTGGATAACTTTTCTACCTCTATCAATGAAATCATCATTTAGCTTACTCAGGTTATCTGAGCTTACTCAGGTTGTCTTTATCTAATATTTAAAAAAAAAATTGATGATCTGAAACAAGTGTGACAAATATGTAAAACACTAGAAAATCAGGAAGGCTTCAACGTGTTTCTAACGTTTTGTTTCAATTGTTCTCCCTGTGGCTCCGTATGTTTTCTTGAGGTATTCTAGATTCCTCCTCAGTTAAACTGTGGGCATGAACTGTGAAAGCCCTTAAAGACTGGAGACCTTTTCAGGGTGTACATCACCACTCACCCTCTGACAGCTAAGATGGGCTCCAGCCATGCTGCAATAATGAATGGGCTAACCAGTTGAGAGAATGGATAGATATTCAAGTTATCAACATAAAATAAAAACACAGAAAGGGGAAGAGTAAACTGTAATAATATATAATTTGACATCAAGAAAAGTAAATAATATTAATAATTGAATTGACTAAAACATGTCATTTAAATTTGTACAACTAAAGTGATTTATTCATTTTCATAACCTTTTTTTATTTTAGAGGTGACAGGAAATAGTCATCTAATTACACATGCAGGACAAATAGAGGTTTAAAACAAAATATTGGTTGTTAAAGTTCGGGCCATTCTCAACATCTTTTAAGGTAATGTTGACCCTCTGTTACAAACAAACAGACCCTGAGTAGTATGAAATGTTTATCACTCTAAATATGTAATTTTTCAAAAGCAAAAAGTTTGTTTTCAGTAGTTGCAAACTTGTAAACACTGCCTACGTTAGCTACCTGCTAATAATTTCAATGCTGTCTTCGCCCTGTTTTGGTTGTACAATCAAGTTTTAATCACAATTCATTTAATCGCAAAAGTAATTTCTAATGTCACTTTAGTTTACTTTAGTGAACAGAATTTTAGCATGGCATTTGGGGGATGTTAATATACCGAGCATAGCAATTAGCCATACTAGCCTTTTTGCTGATTTTGAGGGGTTTTTTATTGTTTTATATCCAAATGTTTCGAGGATTGGGGCTTTAAAGTTTGCATGACATTTTTTGGAGTTCTCCCCATGACCTTTACTGATGTAAATCCTAGATGTAGTTTGAATGATGACCTTGTTTGTAAGATAATTTCTGTTTCACAGCCAGACAGAGAAAGTGTAACTGTAGTTTAAAAACCTGTTTTAAAATTGTTCAATCGTCCCTGTTTTGTACAAAGACCCACACATGCACACATATGATCACATACACGTACACGTATTGGCACAGAATGAGTGTGGAGCAATAGTGACTCCTCTACAACTGAGCTTGTTTCTTGTTTGTTGAACTGTTTATTTCTAATTTGTTCTTTTATTTGCGTGCACATATTTACTAAAGCAGAGCAGTATTTTCCCATGTTAGCATTCTGTCACATTCAAACAAGAGAACTAAAGTGAAATAATCGACATATTGACATTTTCTACAAACATTATGCAACTCTTTTTCTAATTCTTTTGATTTGTTTAGAAACTGAGGAAACCTCTTTATATTGCTGTTTGCACACAACGAATTCAAACAGCTGTCTCATGGGAGACGATTAATTCCAATATTATCACAGAATTTCTCTGTGTTATTAATTTAACTTGACATTCCCATAGAGGGAAAATGAACGAGGACACAACACTCCCTGTGCATGGTCCAAATTATGGGAATCCTCAGCAAAAATGGTGAGATAATTTAAACATCTTTATTTAACATTAACGCAGCACAGTTTGTACCATTGCTATCGCTAACACTGCTGTTTAAAATGCCACAACAACAAAAAAAATGCTGTCTTGCCTCTAGTGGTATCAACCCACACAGATGGTTTTGGTTTAATTTTGTCCAGATTTTAGTGCATGTGCTTTTCCCTGCACTCAACTATAATGGAAACAAAATTTCAGTCATTCATTGCATGATAATAATGCGATGGTAAACTCTCAAACACTGACATGTCAAACCAAAGCTATCTGTAGAATTGGGAAATGTTTTATTGTTATTTGGGTGAACCATCCCTTTAATATCTCAGGGTGCCAAGCATTTACACCTGCTCTCTGCATTGTACTGAAGCAGACTTTTTTTTTCTTTGTTTGTTTTTACCTGCTTTGTTTGTGCATCAAACTAAAATTTCCTTCAAGCGGTTTTGATATCATTTAACCTTCAGTGCTAATTGAAACCCACACCACTCTGCCCCGCCACCTCCACAATTTAAAAACTCACACACACTTACACACACACATAGCCACTCTCTTTGATGCGCCATTGTCCAGCTAGTGGCCAACAGTCTATTTCAGCCCTCTGTGGCTAATAGCACACAATGAATTAAACTATGCAGAACAAAGGCAGATGCACAGTCGATCATTCTCTGCGTGTTCACAAAAAATATGAATTAGTGCAGCTTTAAAGTGATTGAACACAAGTAAAATGAATTATGAATCTGATATTTTGCTAAATGAACTTTTCCTGTATATTTTTTACAGTCAAACAATGTG
Organism: Neolamprologus brichardi; assembly: GCF_056152115.1. Classification (NCBI taxonomy): domain Eukaryota; kingdom Metazoa; phylum Chordata; class Actinopteri; order Cichliformes; family Cichlidae; genus Neolamprologus; species Neolamprologus brichardi. The sequence continues at coordinate 30,542,852 of NC_142118.1, forward strand.
TTTATGGCCATTACATCAGTTTTTAATTATGTGCACAATTTTGCTGTTGTTGTAGCTCTTTTTGGTTGTTTTTTAATTTTGGATTTGTTTTGTTTTGGGGGTTTGTTGTCATTGCTTCTCTGAAACAAACACTGGCTTTTTAACTCCAAAGGTTGTTCTATTGAAGAATACGAACAAAAACATGCCTTTCTCACAGATTGTTCAACTTTCTTGAAAAAAAAAAGAAAAAAAATCTGGTTTCCTGGTCGAGTGCACAGGTTGAGATCACTGAGTAGAGTATAAATATAGAATATGTTTACAAATAGGTGTCATGTCACATTTGATCAATTTTTGCCATGTAAAACTTGCTCGGTTCAGTTGAACCGATTCTTGGTGTTGTGGAAGAGACAGAATGAGTTTCCTCACCTTGTCTTTAATCCAACTATTGGGATGGGTCAGCATTACATGGATACAAGTGCACCTCCAATATTTGCCTTAGAACTTGCAGAGGCCATAGTTCACATTTAAGTGAAGCGAGTGTATGCAAGGGCCTGAGCCCCCATCCCTTAGTCACCAGTGCGGACTTTCTCACACTTATCTACCTGTGAAATCCTTCATACCTCTCATAACTGGTCAATGACTGTATCAGCAAACTGCATCAGGTGTTTTTTCTACATGCTTTTTACACAGATTATATGGATTATTGTATTAGTAGGTGCATCATTTTTAATGTAATAGCTCTTAAGCTTGTAGGTGTTGTTTTTTCTCTCATTTTTCTAAATGACTGTTTTGTGTTAATATTGTCAATTTGAAATTACTGTCATTTGCTTATTCTCTACTAAGAGTTCTTACCTAATTTTAAATGCTACATGACCCTAATTAATTAAATGACTTAATAACCATTGTAAATACGGTATTGTGAGAACCCCATTTTCATTCATTTCTATTGCTAGTGTTATATAAATGATTTTTTTTTTGTCTAGACACCATTTCTCTTTAAGAAATAAAGAAACATGCATATCATGTGTTGTGTGTTGTTTTTCTCTGTTTTTGGTCAACATTTGAGGTAAATGTCTCCTTACCTTTAATTATTCCACTCAACAATCTTTGTGTTTAAACCTTTTCACTTAAAAAACACATTTAAATTACTTTAGCTGATAGTATGCATACATCTACATCTTTATACATCTACTGCTAACATTTTCATATGCTACTTTAACACCAGCAGATTTGAGCATTGATCGAAAAAAATAAAAAGGTAAATCTGCATGCTGTGGCGACTGTAACTGAATTTTAAATTCAGTTTTAGCTAAACAGTGCCTGAGTGTGTGTGTGTGTGTGTGTGTGTGTGTGTGTCTGTGTGTGTCTGTGTGTGTGTGTGTAAATTCCCCACTCGTCCTGTGGACAGTCTTCATCCTTCAAGCTCAGGTCCTCTATTGTGTAGTATCCTTTCTGTTCCCAGGACTGCATTCTTCTGGACAGAGATCTCAGATATCATTTGTGGCATCTGCTGTAGCTGCTCACCCAGATTGGTGCTTAAAGCCCTGACTGCAATCATTACCATGGGAACTATTGTTGCCTTCGACTTCCACACCTTATTTAGCACTTTTCTCGGGCCTTTGTATTTTGCTAATGTCTTGTGTTACTTTGTTCTAATGTTGCTATCACTTGTTATATCTACATCTGTCACTGTGCCCATATCCCTCTGTTTGTCCATAACTACTATGTCCAGTTGGTTAGCCATCACCAGTTTGTCTGTCTGTATCTGGAGGTCCCACAGGATCTTAGCTTCATCATTCTCAACCACCCTAGAGAGCGTATCTTATTTTGACCTTGGGACTTCCAGGCACAGATGTTCCTGTATACTATGATAGACAGCTTTTTATGGTGCTCCATGTATGCCCTGCCTGCTAGCATTGCACTTGCACTCAGCTGTTATATGCTTGATTGTCGCAGAAGCATCTTTATACATCCAGTACTGCCATGATTAGTGTCACAAGGATCTTTCTTGTTTCATTCTGGATAGTCGTTCTGACACTCACAAGTACTGTACTGTAAGCCTCCTTCCTTCCACTTACAGTACAGTCTCAGGATACTGGTATAGGAGTGAAACCCTCCATAGTAAGGAGCTTCCTTCTCTTGATGTCAGTGGTTTCTATCTCCTCCTTTTGCCATCCCAGCAGGGTATCTGATTATTATTAATCAGATTCAATTATTAGGCCCCTCTACTATGGGAGGTGTATACATGAGTATGTAAAAACAATAATCAAAATACACATTCCATGGATTCAAAAAATGATATGTAGCCAGCTAGCTAACTAGACAACTAGTAGTTTATTATAACATTTTTTAAAATGTGTGGTTTGCATTCACAAGGAGATATGGGAACCTAAACAACACAAAGTTCAAAGAATGTATTTTTCTCTCGCAGATGGTAGTGGTACCACGTGATACTATATCTTCAACAGTGACAGGCAATATTTTAGCTTCACTTTTGCTTTGTACACATTTATATAATACTAATAATAAGCCATAAACGCCAATTTCAAGAATTCTTTCTCTTTTTTGCAGTTTCAGATTTCCCTACTATTTCCTGTTTATTCTAACAAATATCTTCGAAGACTTTTAAACTGATTTGATAAACACATGCTTTGACACAAATAGCATTTGAATTCATGCCTGAATTCTCCAAATTCTCCAAAACTACCCACAAAGTAGCTCGCAATTTATAGACAGAGCAAATAAAATAAGTACTGAATATGTCATTAATTTTCTAAATAATTGTATCTCTAAAGGTACTATTGATATGAAATTCCTACTAGATGGCAGTAACAACCCATCAATTCCACACATGCAAAGAACTCAGACCACATGTTGATAAATTAGTGGTAATAATGAGAAATGATGCTGTGAAAATGTATTGAACACGCAACTGAAATGAATTTAATACCTCTTACAAAAGCTGTTGGTGGTGATGACAGCTTCAAAATGCCTCCTGTATGGAGCAACTAGTTGCATGTATTGCTCAGGTGTGATTCTGGTCCATTTGTCCACACAGTCTTCAAATCCTAAACCAGACCGTTTGAAATAATGATACCTGCTGTTTCAAGTAGTCCTTGGACAACTTTTTTGATCATTCTTTTCATTCTTCTGGTAAATGGATTGGTTCTTATATAGCGCTTTTTCTACACTATCTGAGAACTCAAAGGGCTTTACACAACTTGCTTAATTCATGCATTCACACCAGCACTTTTTTCTATGCCCTTTTTGTCAAGAACAACTTGGGGTTAGTATCTTGCATTTTTCCCAAGGATATTTGGCATGCAAACTGGAGGGATCAAACCACTAACCATCCGATTAGCAGATTACACAGCAGATGGCCGCCCCTCCCTGAGCCTGGTTCTGCCGGAGGTTTCTTCCTGTTAAAAAGGAGTTTTTCCTTCCCACTGTCGCAAAAGTGCTTGCTCATAGGGGGTCACATGATTGATGGGTTTTTCTCTGTATGTACTATTGTAGGATCTACCTTACAATATAAAGCGCCTTGAGGCAACTGTTGTGATTTGGCGCTGTATAAATAAAACTGAATTTAATTGAGTTCAGATGACTTGGTTTACCGTCTGAGCTACATTCACCTTCTGTCTGAAATCTTGAGGGAAGCACTTGGTAGCGGCCGGTTTGTGGTGACATTTGTTCTTTCCTCTTTGCCCCCAACAGTGCTCACTGGAACCTTCAGTAGTTTAGTAGTTTCTTTAGTAATTTCTTCTGTAACCAGTGTCATCAGTATCATCAGTTACCCATCATGAGATGCTTGTGACATCTTGGTAATGAGACACCTTTTTTTAGGCCATTAGTTGGAACTGAAGTGGCAGGATTGCTTTCAGCTGGTGCCATGACTCTCCATGCCTTTTTGCTTTCTTCATGCATTCAGTACTTTCTCCCAATACCATTTTTCATTTTCACACATAGCTTAATTTCTGGACATCTATGATTTGATTTCTCGCATGAGTGGATTGGATGGGTAGTTACCGACATCTGGTGATGTCAACAAACCTTTTGAAATAGATTTACTTAGAAAACTGTGACGTTTTCAATACTTCTTTTATCTGGTGTAAACTTATAATCAAACAGTTGATAGGAATAGCAATCACACATTACATAAAGCAAATTAAGTGTCTCTTGGATGTGGAAAATAACTAAATTATTCATGCAGAAAACATACTGTATAAGCACACTGTGAACATATAATGTTGCTGCAGAGAAACAGGATAAGACTCTGTTTGAAATCAGGCTCCTTTGGCTAATTTAGAACTCCCATTGGCACTCGTTTGGTCCCAGAACTGTAGTTTATAGTTTACTTTTTCATGATTGAAGACAGCTCCAGAATCATGCTCTGAAAAGGGGAAAAAAAAATAGGTACAATGTATAGTTATTATTCTTGTCATAGTCATGATGACACGTTTATGTTTTGCTTTCTAACCTCAAGTAGTATATAGTAAATAGTAATGTTTGACTTTCTGCTAATATCTCAAGACTATCTTGTCTTGAACAGTATTAGAAAAATATATGATAGTGAGAAAATGTCTGTAAACATTGACCTTTGTTGTGGTTGACACTGACAGGTTACTTATTTATTTTATTTTATGTTACTCAATTCATAATGATCACTGGAATTGATGAAATAAAAAGGGTTTTCAACTGAGTTTATTCACGTAAAGTTGATTGCTATCACTGACAACAGATATCACCAAGGAAGGGAGGAACTGAGAATGATGATTAAGAAGCAGGAAATGTAAAGTAGTTGTGGGCCAGCTAATGAGATTTTCCAACTGGATATGTAGAAGGGTATGAACTGGACTGGAACTGAGATCATTTGATCAGCTGAGCTTTACATTGTAGATGTAGCTGCATTTGATTTTCAATATTTATGTTCACTTTTTGACAGAAAATTTTTTAAATATATCTATGCGACTGGGTGTGGTTTGTGGCTCAGCTGCAGGAGAGGGGTGGAGCGATGGGTTCGGGGTGTGGTGTCAGGCTGACCCACACAGCGTCCCCGGGTTGCCGTGACCTGACGGGTGTGTGGTGTGAATCAACAAAGGTAGCTGGAAGGCTGCTCTAATAAAGGCAATGGAAAATGCGGCTTGACTTGCAACGCTGTGTACTTCGGGAACTTCTCATTACAATCTATAGTAAATTTTTCCTCTGGTCATAACTCCATCTTACAACATTATTTGGACTAATTACACTTGAATTGACAAAAATAAGTGGAGTTGGAGGGAATTTAAGGTAGCTTGACTTGATCAGACAACAAACAAACAGTGTAGCTATAACCAAATCTTTCAACAAACAAGTACATGTTAAATCACACATATGAGACTATAAGCCTTTATTAATAGCCAAAAAGAGGCATTAGCTTACCATGGACATCCTCCTCCCTCCAGCTGGAGGTGGTGGAGACACCACTGGACTCTCCCCCTCGCTAAGATGCTGGGATGCATTGTCCGTTCCACTCTGACAGTCTCCACTGTCAGACGGACTGGCCAGCTTGCCCTCCGACAGTCCTCTGGACATAAAACTGCATTTTCTGGCTGTGGGATAGTGTTCACTCTCCAGAGAATCACTCATATCGCTGAGCTCCTTACATACACTCACTCTGCTCTGCTTCCTCTGTGGGTTTCTCAGGGCTGCTGGGATTTCCATGTGGCCGGCCGTCAGCGTAGGTCGAGGCCCCGCATAGTGTGGTTTACCAGAACCATGGGGTCCATTTGAATCATCGCTGCTGCATGACGGTTTGCGATTTTCCAGAGAGTAACATCGTTCCATGGTACCCAGCTGGTGCAGACCTTGGATTTCAGCTTGGCTGGGGCGGCAGGAGATGTTGTGACCTTTGATAGTCTGAGGGGCCACTAAGGCCAAATTCAAAGGCTGACTCTCCCCGTGAGTTTCAGGCACAGCAGAGCAGGTCATCTGCGTGAGCTGGATTAATCTCTGTGGTGAGGAATTTGAGAGCACACAAATCTGCTGCACCATGGAGTTCTTCTTTGACCTGCACATACTCTCATCATCCCCATATTTATATCCATACAAGATTTGTTTAATCTTCTTCACCCCCAAATGGGAAATCTCTAGGAGATTGAGGAATAAAGAAACTCCGGCAATAACCAACATGAAAACCATGAAAATGTTCTTTTCTGTCGGTCGTGACACAAAACAATCAACGCTGTTAGGGCAAGGCATCCTTTCACATTTGTAGAGTGCAGACAGTCCAATCCCATACAGAGCAAACTGTCCTATAATGAAACCCACCTCCACTACAGATCTGGTCAAAATATGGAAAACATATGTACGCAGCAAAGAGCCCCTGAGAGGAGCTTTCCTTACTTTCTTCTGTTCATCTAATTTCCTGAGCTCTTTCTCAATTCTTTTATGGTCCTCCAGGACGGGATCTGTACCTTCCAGCTCAGCTTTCAGACACGCTTTCTTCCTGTGTCTCTCCTTCTCAAGGGTCCTCAAACGATACAAGGCGTGACCCATGTAGACCAGAGAGGGTGAGGATACAAAGATAATTTGCAGGACCCAGTAGCGGATGAGAGAGATGGGAAAAGCTTGGTCGTAACAGACAGTCTTGCAGCCAGGTTGCTCTGTGTTACAAACAAACTCACTCTGTTCATCATCCCAGACATCCTCAGCTGCGACGCCGAGCACAAGCATCCGGAAAATGAAGAGGATTGTGAGCCATATCTTCCCAACGATGGTGGAATGAATGTGGACCTCTTCTAAAATACTCCCTAATAGATTCCAGTCCCCCATCTTCTGTCATATTAATATCAGCTGTGAACAAAAGAAAACTTTGTAGTTTGCAGGTCTTTCTACAAATTTAAATGATGCAGCAAAATGTACTTTACTTACATATTTTCTAGAGTCCTCGTCCCTGTGTGTTTTGACATAAGGCCATTAATCAAATTGTAGATTCGAGTGTGGTGTGATATTTTAATCCCTTGGAGACAGACAACACCCTACTGTGCAGTCTGACTGACACTATTTTAAAGCTGGAAAGTAGGTCGGTTTGAAGCTATTGATCCATCAGTACCATGACCTCATAATGCCCTGAGGTTAGGTTCATCCTGCCACTTTTGTCAGGACACTAAACTGGAAATAGCACCAACTCAGATGCCAATACACAGCTCTGGACAATGTTTTCAGACTCATTACTTCTAATCTTCATGCAACCTTTTTCTTTACAAGTGTGCTAGCTAAGGAGCTAGCACACTATCACTTACACTATCACACCTTTTCACACAGGGCTCTGCGGTTTTCATAATAAACACTCTCATTTAGAAGCTGCATTTTTTTGTGTTGTATTATCTTTGTCTAACATTTAGATTTGTTTGATGATCTGAAACATTTACGCGTGGAAAACATACAAAAAAATAGGAAATGTGGAAAGGCAAAAGCACTTTTTCAAACCACTGTAACGCGATGTGGAATTTTATTTTTATTACTCAAAAGGACAAGATTGCAGTGGTAAAGTGGACAGAACAGAAATAACATAGTGCTAACAGAACTATCATCTGCATAGATAACATGTTAACACAAATCTAGACTAGAATCCAGAAGAGTCTTTGTTTGTATTCAGAAGGATAGGGATTTGTGTTGGTATGTGCCCAACGTTTATATTGTTAACTGGTAATTATGGGAGAGTGCGCTATTTTAGGAGTAACGAGAAAGTAAGTAGCAGTAACACAAATTACTTTCTCTTGCGAGTAATTAAGTAATGTATTGCATTACTTTACAAGTACACTACTGAAGTGGAGCTCATCAATACTGAGAGGTTGCTGTTGTTGAGAGTTCATATTATTCCATAGGCCTGTGCAACCAGTGACACTAAAACGCTGAATGTGTAAATGTAGTTTCATTCGAGTCTTACCAGATACAGAAATGGTAATTAAATATTTTGGAGTTCAGCGTGTCAAAATCAATGAATTATTAAATATTTTATGACTACATTTTAAAACTTTGCTTTCTGTTTTTCTCATAAATTCTCCCCAATAGAACAAAACTGATGTCTTGAGTTGAGCTGGTCAAATTCCTTTAGAAACATCATGTTTTACTGGGGAAATGCAAAAAAAAAGTTTGTCTGGCAGCACAAATGAACCAGCTGCTAACAGATGAGACAGTCTCAGGATCAGTTAGCTATTACAGGTCTGTTTTACTCTCGTGACTGAAACGTTTCTTCCACTGAAAACGCTACCCCCAGATGAACAGAATCAACCTGGTTGATTAAGCATGCACCATGACATCTGCATTCAGTTTTCCCCAAAGTCACCTAACATAAGGGTACAATGGTGATGAACGTTTTTTTGTGTCTGCAGCGATGGAGAGCCATCACACATTTGGGGAAAAACACACATTTCTCACCAAACGGGTATCCCACGTCCAAAAGCAGAGAGGACACCCAGTGCTCAAAATGCAGCATCCTCAACAGTCTCTAGGATGATAGTGATTACTGAGGCCAACAGCCCACTCAAGTGCAAACAAGCTCTAAATGTGACTGTTTACCTTGGGAAACAGAGCAAAGTACTAGTGAAATTTTTCCAATTTTGTGACAGAAAAACCAAAAGTTTATTACCCAAATATTCTATTCTGTGAGTGAGAGACAGCGCACTCTTGTTGATGATGAAATCTAAACTAAATAGGCTGCATATCAGAACCTGGATATTTTTCTCCACTTTCTTTCTCCTAGAAGCGCATGCAATCAAATCAGCTAAACATGTGAACACTCTATTATAAAGGGGGTCAGGGGACCCTGTGTCCTTGAAATGATTGATCGGTCTTAGACCAATGTGGTGGAAGTGGAGCTTTGATGATTGAGTGCACCAGAAGGCACCCCCATAGTGAGGTCTGAAAGAGAACCAGGGCTTAAAATGAGATTTGGCAGGTTGGTGAACAATAAATGCTGGTGTAGCAGAGAAGCAAAGTAAATGACTCAATAAGAAAGATGCTGTACTGTGATTTCTACACAAAATATCCAGCTAGTTCTTTATGATTTCTCCACACATGTTTTAAAATGCATGTATCACCATTTTCTCTTTTATAAAACAATTGAAAATGTGCAGCGTGATGGCAAAACATGGGGTGACATTGTTTTCTCTGCAGTATCACCAGGGGTCTGTTTCAGAAAGCGGGTTTAGAAAACTCAGAGTTAAAAATGATACTCAGGGTTGAGTAACCCCGAACTGTCCAACTCGGAATATTCGGTTTCAGAAAGGCTGATAACAATTAATTCAATCATCGCGGAGTTGCTTTAACCCCAAGTTAAGCGCGCGCACGAGGATACATAAAGCCCTGATTAGTGGAGCACAGATTAAGCGAGTCACCATGGAGACGGAGGGAAAGAAGGCGTGGTCAATGTATTTTACAGCGCTTGAGGCCGAAATTCTGATGGCAGCATATGCCGATAACATGCAAATTTTGCGGAAAAAAGTAACACAGCCTCAGCTGCAAAAGAAAGGGAGCATGCATGGCAAAACATAGCCGACAGAGTCAATGCGTGAGTGTTAATTTAAACATTGATCTAGGGATTTCCACCCATTTAACACATTATTTTATTATATTTTATTTTATTTTTTATTTTATACATTTCATTTTGTGATGTGATGTGAGCGCAGGTGCAACCCAACAGGCCCCAAACGTTCCTGGCAGCAAGTAAAAATGAAATATAAAAATATAGTCCAAACAGGTAAGGTGTAATTGTATTATGAGCCATAGTGCTTGGTCTGTTTGTCCTATGTAAATCAATTGCAGTTAGAGGCTACATTAATTTTCTTTCTGTAAGCACTTATTGAAATTATCTGAGCACATTACAAGTACATATTTGCTTACTCTGTATGCTCAAATGTGACCTGTTATAGCCAACAGAAAAAAGCGGAGGCCCGAAAAACAGGTGGGGGTCCTCCACCACCACCACTCACAGAGGCTGAGCAGTTGGCCCTCAGCCAAAACAGTGGGCGCCATGTGGCTGAAGGCATCTCTGCGGGGACATCCTCTGAGTCAATAACCCCGCAAGACACAAGTGCCTACATAAGAGGTAAATTCAAAATAATACATGATGTGCATACATCCTTTCTTCACAGTCACCTTTGCAGTGCTACTCATTCATTTGATAAACTCCTTACCATAATGAATTATTTTGTAGTGAAGTTATTTTCCTACTGATTTTGCCTTCCCTCAGTCTTGGTTGTCTTTGAGAGCATACTGACAATGAAGTGTAAGGTGATTGGTAGATGTTTGTTAATTGCCATTTGGTCCCTTGTAAGTTATAAGTGACCTGTATAAACCTCATAGTTGATGTCATCAGTCATCAGTTGATGGTGATGGTGTACTGCATCTGGTGCAGCCTCCTGTTGAGCCAGACCAACATGCAGTTGTGAGTACTCTTAATACTCCACAGATTATATGAGTTTACAGTAGAACAGCAATGTTGTTAATTTCTTTACTACAGGAAAATAATGAAGAAACATTGACAGCTGTTACAGAGGAGGAAGCAACAGAGACACTTAATGAGGTTTACATCTTACAATGGAAAATATAACAATTGAATAAAATGTGGTACTATAATAAAACCATGGACTTTCTATGTCTCTAACAGAGTGATGATGGAAATGAAGAGGAAGAAGGTCCAGCCACTTCTCCAACAAACCTTTCCTCAGTAAGATGTTCAGCACTGATTTACAACCAACCTAAGTAGGCATGTACTATGAATGTCAATGCTATTTTCTGTGTTTCAATAGCTCCCTGTAAAGCAGCTGTACAAGACCTATTTGATCAAGAAAATAAAAAAATGCGACTTGGAAATGGAACACTTCAAGCAGCAGATCCAAAAGACCAAGATTGAGATTTTACTGCTGGAACATCAGTTAAGGGTGGGTGAAGTGGTCAGAGATGGACGAATTATTTCAGTGTTTGAACAACATAATAATATACTTATTAATACTTTGTGTACAGGAAATACAGGCGACCAATAAAGCCAGTTGAACAAAAAATCTGTTTATTCTTCTTTCAACATGTTGAGGTGATGGGTCAAAGGAAATGATTGTGACATATGGTGTCTCTGACTGCTCTTCCATCTTGTATGTCCATGGGAGGGTCAGGATGTTCATGGTTTGGATCACTGCTGATGTTTGGTTCAGAAGGACAGTGTTCTCCTCTAATTGTAGCAATGTTGTGAAGAATCACACATGCCACAATACTGTTACATGCCCTTTCTGGGGTGACCCTGAGTCTTTGAAGGCACTGGAACCGGGCCTTAAGCATTCCGATAGTCATTTCAACTCTGGCTCTTGTCCTGCAATGAGCCAGATTATATCGCTGCTGTGGGCCCGGTTCAGGGTCAGGGTAAGGGGTAAGCAAATAGGGTAAACATGGATACCCCCTATCACCAAGCAAGTAGCCAGTGAACTCTCCTAAGACAGAAGGATACACTTCAGTTCAAATGTCCCTGTAGCAATTGGTCTTTATATATTTTAAAATATTTTCAACTCACCATGTCCAAATTTTGTGGCCAGTGTACATTCACGAAAAATTTGTGAGTCATGAACAGAGCCTGGCCACTTGGCTTCCACATTTGTGATAATGTTGGCAGCATCACATATGATCTTCACAGTGCAGAGAACACAAATTAGCATCCATTACTATAATGAAATAATTTGTTAGTTTGAAATGCTACAGGGAACTATGTACCTGTACATTAATGCTGTGGAAAGACTTCCTGTTCACATAGTCTCCTTCATTTACTGAAGGAGCAATGATTGGAATGTGAGTGCCATCTATACAGCCAATCACGCCTGGGAACCCTGAAAATAAATGTAAAATTTAAGTAGTAGTTCAAGTATCACCACATCATGAATTAAGTTTTGTTCATCCTGATACCTGCAATTTTGTGGAATCCCTCTTTGATAAATCTTGTGGGTCTATTGACCGGGGAACACCACAAACGAGTACAGGAGACGTTTCAGTGCAACTGTAACATTCCTGACTGCCCGACAGACGGTAGCCTTGGAAACGTGCTCAGCGTCACCAATATTATACAGAAAGCTCCCGTTTGCAAAAAAAACGAAGTGCAATACAAATAATATGTACAGAACTGAGAGAATGTCCGCGATGTGTCACATGAGCAATATTAGGCCTGAGGATGTTATTCAAATAAATTATAGATTGTGCTGAAAAATGGTAACGTTCACACAGAAAATCATCAGGAAATGATAAAATGTCCAAACACGCTCTAATCACTCTCTCCCGGCGGAGAGCTCCGCAGAGAATTTGGGCTTCAACATCTACTGGCTCTTCAAGGAAGGGGCACGCCATGTCTGACACTTCCTACAGTCAGGTTTCCGACAAAGAGGCGGAGAAAGTCAGGGTTAGTTGAAGTAAATCTGCTAGGGGGCAGGTTAGCTTCACGGAGTGTGTCGTCATAGTAACTCACTCAGAATTAATCTAAACTCGCTTTGTGAAACCGAAAACCCAGAGTTTTCGTTAACTCAGGGTATACTTACTCAGAGTTTGCACTAAACCGGCTTTCTGAAACAGGGCCCTGGAAGCAGAACAGAGGATCAAACATTTGGTGACATCACTGCAAAACATATTAATCATTCAAGAAAACAAATGAGATGATTACTGCATAGTTTTGACGCATCGTAACCCCTGCACGTAATGACATAAAATCCATATTGTTGATTTTATAAATCTTCAAAAATTAGCAAGTTTAATGTGGCTTGTTGTGGTTCAGGAGTTTTAATGAAATGAGAAATGAACCCTCCTTCATTTTCAGTCTGTAACCAAGATGCTGAACCCACAGTTGGATCATTGCACCCATCAGATTTAAAAAGCACATAGTAATAGGAAAAAAAGCACTTGAACAACTGTATTTGATTGGATGAATCCAGCTTGTATGTAGAAAAGTGTGGCACCAGTCCATTAAATAAATAAAACTTTTATTTTCAGTAAAGAATTATTTACAATATGTCATTACATAGTTTTTGTTAGTAACAAGCAAACTTGTCACTGCAGCTCACAGATACGAGGGTTCATTCATTCATTCTCTCACACACACACGCTCACAAATTAAGAAATGAATGTACTGATGGCCTTTACTTGAAGTGAACATGTAAACAAATGTATGACGCACTCCCTTCCCACACACAAACACATCTATTAAAACAAGATCCAACATTTAACACAAAATTTAACACTGACTCCAAGTCAAAAGACTAAAACTATGAGCCCTGTAGATCAAGGTTTAATGGCAGGTCATGTGTTAACCTCTAAACTAAGAATCTGACTCAATATGTAAAATATAGTGAGCATACTTGTTTTGGAACCTGAAATCTTCCCATTACGAGGGTAGTTTCCCCCAAATGCTTGGAGAAAAACTAATTTACGGACGTGGGAACTAATATCATGACTCGTTAACTTTTTTGAGATCTGCAATGTCTGCAAAAGTTGAGATAGGAAGGTAAAAAAGGTGGAATCCTGTGGCCCACATCACGTCCTTCTGTGATGATCCTGTGTGGCTTGCTAAAAACCCAAACGTCTTTTGAATTCCTTTCTCAACAGCATGAGCAGGTACAATTCTGCATCTGTAACACAATATCCTTAGAGACAGTTATGAATTCCCAGCCTTTGACTCAAACCAAGCTCCAGATTTTGACAGATACAGCACTCTGTGTGGTGATCAAATCACCATATCACCTTAATTATTGGCACATGTATGAATATGCTCCAAAATAAGAACCATATACACAAATATTCAGAGGCATCAGGTGTCCATCTTCTTAAAAAGCTTCATGAGCTGATAAAATCTGTGAGCAATCTGGGGAGAACAAACAGTTAACAGTTACTGGATGCTTACACTAAAAAAAGTAAAGAAAAAGAAAGAAACAAGATTTATCTACCTGGCCTGAAGGCTTGTTAAGTTTCTCTGACAAAGCAGAGAAAGTCTCGCGTGAAGCGCCTTTGGTCTTCATGTCCATGAGAATAGCTCGATCTTCATCTCTGATGAAGGAGATGAAAGATACTGAGTAGTCTATTTAATTAGCTTAACTTCTTACACAGTAACAATACAAATAATCATTAGTGGCAGCCCTATAATGTAGAATGAAACATTAAAAATACATTCAGTGAGACTGTTCTGATTAGATGAGCATAAACTACCAGATCAAAATCTCTTCTTTGATAACAAGGCTGAATTTTGGCAACTAGTAAATCGAAACACTTATACAAGGTACACAGACACTATACATTCAGATAACTGCAAATTTGCCACTACAATGAGTTAAACAACCCAAAAATGTAATATTTATTCATGTCCACAGGTTCTAGCCCTCAGATAGTTATTGATCCCAAGGAGCCTTATCTGTGTATTAAAATTACTTTGATTATTATATTGTTAGTTTCATCAATTAATTTTGAACTTCTAAACATGGGGGACAGTGTGCAAAATTAGTTTCAACTCCCCCCAAAATACAGACATATTTAACAAAGCTCTTGTAGTGAATGGACCAGCACTCATACAGAGTCCTTTGAATCTTAGCACTCAAAGGACTTCCTATGTTTATACTAGAGCTGTAACCTCAGCTGGTTCGTTGACGTGCTCATTCAAGGAGAGAAAAAATGTTTCATCAATAGGCTGCAAGTGTTAGAGCCAACTTATTTAATGTTTAGATGGAGTTGACTTCAAACCAGCTGACACCATTTCAGTGTGGCTTTATTTTGTCTAACATTTAGTTTGGCTTCCACAGCTTAACAACCAGCGAGCCATATTAATCTATATCAGCTTTGTTAGAAAGATGACGTTAGACCAGTATGGCCAAGGATTACAGATATGCAGTGTCTATGAGTTGCAATGTTGCGTTAATCTGCGAGGAGGCCAACAGGTCCATTACAAGTCAACTTCTATTTGACATTTTCTGCTGAAATATTGTGAAACCAATACTGAGTATATGTAACTAGTATTCATTCTTCTATTCAGACACTCCTTGGAAAGAGAGAACATGATGCACTTCACTACTGACCTAGTCCAGGCCATCACCACCTCGCCCTTCTTCCTGATGACATTCTTGGCAGACAGACTGCTGGGAGACAGACAGCCCATAGATGATTTGGAATCTTCATCTGCTTCCTTGGAAGGAAGCACGACTTCTGGACTCTTTTTTTCCTTCCTCAACCTCTTCGCTTTTGATTTGTCCTGGTGCTTCTTTCGTTTTCTGCCTTTGTCGGGTGAACTGCTCGTGTCCTCTGCTATCACGAGGCTTCTCTCTGACTCAGATATGTCCACATCATTGTTCTTTGAGTCTGACACGTGTGAAGACAATTTTCGGCTCCTCTGATTTGTATAAGAGCTTTCAGTAGTTTGACAGTTATTTGACACAGCACATTTAGAGGGAATGAGTTTATTCTGAGACTTGTTTGAGACAGTTTTTGAAGGGCTAATGTTTTCTTCCCTAGAATGCGTCTTACTACCACTCCCATTAACAACTGTGTTTTCAGAAACGTTGTTCAAACTCTTATCTGAAAGAGAACCGTCAGACCGATTTTTCAGGGTCTCTTTGGAAAAAGTGTGTTGAGTTAGCATATCATCTGGCTGATTGTTTAATAGTGTTAAGTCTTTACCTTCAGTGAGACAGACACTGGATTCAGTACCAGCTGGACACAAAACAGAGCTTTCAGCAACGTTAGAGAAACTGCCCGCCAAAGAGACAGCTTTCTCCAACTTTTCTGCAACACCAGCTTCACTATCCTGAGCTGCAGTGTTATCTTCTATGTGCTGCTCCTCTGTTAGTGTTTCACTTAAGCTCTCATTAGCAGTTAGAGTTCTATCTGCTTCTGGATTCGCCTGCCGAATCTTCACAATGAAATGATCGTTGGACTTTTCCATCACTAGCGCCTGCATTGCCATGTCGGGCTTAAACACAAAAGACGTGGCAGGCGTTTCTGAGGCCAAACTGCTGCTAGAGCCACAGCTGGAATTATCAGTGTCAAGAGCCAGGTGTATGTCGTGCTCTGTGGCGTCCTCCCCGTCCAGTAGAGCATCCTCGCATATGTGGGCGCTGATGACGTTCTCTGGCGTGGACGTGACATGCATACTTGAGGTGGATGGCTGTAGGAAGCTGAGGTGGCTGTCAGATTTCAGAGGTGATGGAATGGTGAGGGACACGGCCAAATCTTCAGCTAGAAGTGAATATGACTTCTGTGAGGCCAAGTTGGCCTGCAACAGTGCTCGATTTTGCGATGGAACTTCTAACAGACAATTTTCATCAAGTAAAGCCGGGTTCAGTGTGGTCTGATCTTTTGAGCAAGGGGAGGATATTTTGCGAGGTGAAATACTAGACCAGGTAGCAAAAAGTTTAGAAGGGGTATCAAATTTAGCTGGGGAAAGCAGCTTAGATGGATAATCAAATTTTGATGGTGTGATGATGCTTATGTTTCTTTCTCCATCTTTCCTTGGAGTACTGAGGGACCAGGCAGTGTTTTCTACAGCGATACCACTGCTTTCTAACAAGTCAGAACCTTGCAGAAGACACTTGAAAATTTCACCCATTTGAGAGTCTCTGACCAGATTGAATGTTAAACTGGAAGCTTGTTGCTCAGTGAGTAGCTCAAAGTCAGTTCTGTCAAGCAAAGAGCCATTCTGAGTGACCACCAAAGAAGGTATATTATTTTTTTCAGGAGTTGCAGGTGGATTTTTAGGAAGAAGGAACTCTGCTTGTGTATTTGGGGAGTTCAGTGGATGCGACTCAGACCCGTGTGTGATTCTGATGTCCTTGCCTCTGCTTCCAAGGCCTTTTTTGTAAGGCACCACAGCACAGGATTTGGCCTGATTCAGGCTGGTGGAAGCCGGCTGTGCTTGGTTCGACTCATATGATGTCTTTCTCACAGGAGGCTGTTGAGATACATTTTCACCATCACTGTCCTCTGGCAGAGGTCTTGAGGCTTTGCAAAAGCTCTTCAGCGTTGTGTGAATGTCCACAAACAAGTAGTCAACTTGGACATTTACAAAGTCCCACAGCTTTTGCTTCAGATCCACTGCTTGTTGTTCAAATATTCGTTTCACAATGCCATTATTTGACACTTTGCCAAACACAGATTCAATGAGTTTCTTCAGTCTGGACTTGAGCTCCCCTGGTTGATCACATATCTTACCAAAATGAGCACCATCCACAAACTCTAAAAAAGACCTTTGGAAATTATCCATCATTCCATAGAAACTCTTCCTGGGAAAAGTTTTGTGAAGCTTCATGTACTTTTTTCGGATCTCGGCGCGAACTAACTTAAATGTCTCCATTATTTCTTCGATGGTACAAAAAGAAGCTTTACTTGCTGCGGGACAAACTGTTTTAAAACGACTTTTTGGACTTTGTGTCGTTACGCCTGAAATTTCACGACTTTCTTCAGAAGCAGCCCGTCTCTCTGCAAGCTTCTTCTTTAAAACAGAGTTAGGACTTGACTTATTTCTGACTGGCTGTGCTAGTTTTGCCTTCTTTGTTGCAGTAGTGGGTGAACTTGCCGCCGTCTCATCACTTTCACTTAAAATTTCTCCTTCCTCCAGATCTGTGTCTGAACGACTTGAATTCAAGTCAGACACTTTATCCACCGAGTTTACTGCGTCTCGCTTTGCAGGAGAACCTGGATATTTGTTCTCCTTATTTACATCCAACTTCTCCGAGTTGGCATCAACAGCTGTACTGGAAAAATCTGCACAGGAAAGAAATAGATAACAGTCAGATAGAAGAGTCAAACAAATGTATAAGATGGTACATTTTTGTATTTTTTTTAGAGCTAATTTTAAACCCAACCCAGAACAGTAACAAAGATCCACTGTGGATGCCAAAAGACCTACTGTAACGTAACAGGTAATGCTAATTAAGGTAAAGTCCAGAGATGTATTTTATAAAGGTGAAATGAGCTGTTCAATTTCTTAAAATACATGGTGCTGATGCAGCTGTGACAGAGGACAGGCACAGAAAAGACACAGTGAGATGAGAAATGAGATTAAATTAGCAGTTAGTAAAGAGAAGGCTTATAGTAAAGCTTGTAAGCAGTATCCTTGGCAAGATGGAAAGCATTCAATGGAAAACTTGCCAGTTTTGAAATATAGATTACTAGACTTGAAAGGAGGATAACTACCTTTTTGAAGGCTCTTTACATGACCAGGCTTGCTATGCACATGGAGAAGACATCTCTTGATTACCCGTACTGGACTCCTCAAAGGACTGATGGCATCTGGGATTCTCTTCAGATTATTCAGTGTGCGCATCATAGAGTCCTCATCATGTAGTAATAGCACGGAGCTTGAAGGCTTCAAATGGTTTTCCTGTCCATTTCTAGGGCTGAAGCTCTTGCTGGGTGTGGTGGTCATGTCACTGTAAATTTTTAGTAGGGTCTTCTCCTCTGTTGTGCTGCTAACTTTGGACACTCCGATACAGTTAGTCGAAGAGCTCGGCTCAATAGCGCTAGCGCTACTGTCTCCGGTGTCTTCATTTGTCTGTGTTAAAACGTAAATAGCCTCTTTCAAACTCAATCCTTCTTGTGGAAGGGACTCCAGGCTGATTGTGCTGGACACTGTATCTGCATCTTTACGCCAGTCTTGCTTTTCACAATTCCCTTTCAGATGAATTGGAGTAGAAGAAGCAGGAGAACCTTGCTGACAGACCGGAGACTTGATAGCCGGAGCAGTCTGACACACAGGATTAGTTTTGTCAGTCATATCTGTTTTCTTTGGCTGTGATGAATCGGCATCTTCTGCACGTGATTCCAAAGAGGCATTCTGCTGTACTGCAGCTTCAAGATGCTCCACAGTGGACTCCACAGTAATCTCAGCACATGAATCAGCAGTATTTTCGCAGTAAGCTTTTTGTCGGTCATAGCTTGGAATCTGTTTAGAAATCCTTCCTGACTTGTCAACAAGATTTATGGGGTCTCTGGCCCCCGCCATTCCACATTCAGCTGCCTTGCTGTCTGAGACTAGCTTCATATTTTCTTCATTATTTTTTGACACGTCTGGTGCTTTTGCATAACTATTCTCTGGTGATTTTGCCGCAAGGTGTGCATTCACTTGCTTTGCTGTAATATCCAAGGGTTGGCTGTTAGTTGAGGTAGTTTGAACTGAATTGTCAGCTACGGCAGTTTTATTACAGACTGTGTCTTTTTCCTTAATACCTTCCACATCTGATGCCTCAAGTGTCTTCTCACAACTCAAAACGTTGTGGTTCTTCAGAGACTGCTCTGTAATATCTCTCAACTCTCCTTCTAATTCAATGTTTTCTATGTCATCAATGACACACATGTCTTCCATGTTAGGCTGCAAATTCTCTTCCTCTGATCCATTTTCAACATCCTTGCCCACTGGTACAGGATCTTTCAGGCTCCCACCAAAAGGTAATACTGGCTTCTTAATTGGTGAAAGGGTTAAATTCAATGTTTCCATAAAGCACAGTTTCCTGTTTGGACTAGTTTCCTCAGAGTTTTTCTTGCTTATATTGGTTTCTTCAGGTGATGTTTTAAACACCATGTGAGTCTTTGCGCATCTGTCCTTGTCACTTTTACTTGATTCTTTGGTTCTCAGCTTCTCACATTTTCTGCTTGTGTGGGACTGACTGTCATTGATATGATTTTTTCTTACTTCATCTTTATATTGCCTTTCCCCTTTCCACTGATGATCTCTCTGTCTAGCCCCTTCCCTCTCTTTGGAGGAATCTCTGTATCGTATAACATGTTGATTTACAGAAGACTTTTTCCAGTCCTTTGAGTTGTAACTTCTGGAAGAGCTGCAAGTAGTCTTGATTTTTTCAAGCTCTCGGCTGTAGCTCTCTTTTGAGCTGTGAGACGCACTGTGTTTAGGGCCCGATGCAGCCGTTTTAGCTTTATCGTGTCTCCTGCCATCTTTTTTGTCATCCGAAGCTGTAGTTTCCAAAATCGTGGGTGAGGATTTAACCTCATCTGATCTGCGGTGCCCATCGTGTGAGTAGCTTTTTCTTTGATATGACTTTGAATCACACCTTTGTACCAAGTCTTTGTCTGCTCTGTGAAATCTGTCATTGTTAGCATCTGAAGCACTTCTATGTCTCCTATGTATTGATTCAGACTGTTGACTGGGATGTCTGTGCTCTCTGTGACTGGATTTGTGTTTATCTGACTCCGTCTGTTTGTCAGTTATTTCACTGTCTCGTTTTGAATGGCTATGACAAGATGCTTTTGATGCTCTGGGCAAACTATGACTTTCTTTCCTCATGGACTGACGTGCATCTCTTGGAGGCTGGTCTACGCTGGGAGGTGGAAAATTACTGGATGGCGGTAGTGGTGGAGAAGGAGGCGGACGGGATGGTGGAGAAACCAGCCTACTGGTGGAGCTGTGACTGGAGAGATTTGGATCCCGCACATTTTGTATGGAAGATGGATAATGATGATACTGCCCTCTCTCAGACCTGCAAAACCCAACAATTAAAACATTGCTGTTTCAGTATAGCCAATAATTGATGTCACACCTTGCTACGTGTCTTATGATATTGCCCTTATGCATAACATTAACCAGTATTCAGTGTAACCTAACGGAGAAGGACGAAAAAGAACCAACGTACCTCTGACTCAGCCTCTGAATCTCTGTGTCTTTTCGTATCACCTCCTTTCTAGCAGTTTGTAAAAGTGTAGAGATGTTTTTTTTGAGAGAGTAGTTCTCCTTTCTCAAACCTGTATTCTATATTCAAACAGAAGGCACACAAAATGTTAGTGGTAAAATAAATTCGTATAACCAAACAATGCAGTTCAATAATGTAGACCCATTCCACCTACAGAAAACACAGTCTTTCTTAAAACAAAACGGTCTTAGTGAAGATAGTAGTGTTTATGGTAACCCCCCCCCCCAAAAAACAAAACAAAACAAAAAAAAACCACACCTGTAATTCCAACTGCTCCAGTCTCCTGCGTAACTCTTTAATATGGTTTTGGGCTGTCCTGAACCCAGACTTCAGCTGCAGAGACACAAAAACAAAAGGCCTATGAAACAGCTGGCATGATGATTTCTGGCATACTTTCAACGTCCTGTGATATCCAAGTGTTATTCTCTGCTTACACAAAAGTGGCAATCATGATCCCAAATACTGAGCAAGGGTCACCTTTGCTGAAATATGAAGCGTCACAGCTTATCTACTTGTAATCAACTCAATCATTAAGCAGTCCATCAGTTCACTTCACTGATTCTTTTTGGAATTTGCTTGATTTATACAGAAATAATCAGATCTAGAGTACTAATTTAATATTTATTGTAACTGACAAAGGACTTATTTTTAGCAATGTGGTTCTAATTTCATAGACTAACCCATATTCACCTACCAATAACAAGGCTTCTACACCTTGTAGAACATAATGATAATATAAAGACTAGAGATGGACCGATCCAATATACAGCACCAGTACTGGTCCGATCCTGACCTAAATTACTGGTTCAGATATCGGCAGAAATAAAAAATGTAATTCGATCTATTAAATATCACAAAAGCACCTCAAAAAAACTTGCGACATGGCATAATCCAGCTCATGACCTTAGCATGAGAGGGAAACACAAAGATGAAACCAGGAGATGTCCTTACTGAATCATCAGAGCTGAACAGGTGATGGAGAAACAGGTTTACCTTTTAGGTGACATGAATGAGTTGAAGGGAAGTTATGAACTGTTTCTGAGAGACAAATAACACCAGGATCCTTTTCTATTGAGCTAACAGCTGGTAACTGTGCAGGGGCGGGCCTAGCAAAGTTTTGCCAGGGGGCCAGGTAGGGCATTAACAGGGAAAGGGGGCACAAAGAAATACATTTCTTTCTTATTCTCGTTTAAAATGTCTCGCTTTCAATAAATAATTATCTGAATCTTACAACCAAAGTGGTTATCTTATGTGCAATGTATAGAAATCATACATATATACCAACAAGACAGTGTACATCACTCTCACAACAGCGTTTGTTTTCATTCAAAGGCTTTATGGCTTTTTCTATAATACCTGGTGGGCTGGTCTCTTGTCCCAGTCCAGCCCTGATCTTGATAAAAGATGAGTATCATGAAACCGTGTTTGCATTTATTTGCACTGCTTTCCACTCTTTTTATGTTAAGCTTTAAGTATAAAATTGTCCATTATACAACTTGGAGGATTTTTTTTAAGTTGTTGAATATAAACATCATTTTGTGCTGATATTGCACTTCTTTTTTTCAGAACCAAAGAGTTTTTGAAATCTGCATAAACCTGCATTTTAAAATACTTTTTGAATATTACTTAAATATTTAGATTTAAAGTTTGGCTAAAAGTTTAAATAAAAAGATCAGTATTGCTGAACTGCAAAATATTTTGGGTGAAGTGTATTTTTTTGCATACAAATATAATAGAATAGCTTTAGTGTTTTGTTTTTTTAAAACTTGAGCATAAACTTATACAAAATGCAGCAAGACATTTAAAAAACAGTTTTATTGATTATAAAAAACTATCAGATTCACATTGGTATTGGCAAATATCCAAATTTATATCCGTAAAGGACATTAAAAAGTGGTATCATGCCATCTCTAATAAAGACTGAAACACAGCAGCAGAGTCAAGCTCACTCCCCCCCCAAAAAAAACAACAGCTTATCAGTGCCTCACAGCTAATTATCAGTACAAAAAATCCCCATGTTAAAAAAATAAATAATTCCCAAATGAGCAATTGCTTACCTCAGCGTATGATGACTCTCTGTTCTGCTGTTCCTCTGTCACAATTTCTTCATACAAATCCATTGACTCTTTCAACTGAGAACCAACAAAAGGTGGCTCCTCTGTAAAAAAGAAAAAAAGTGCTCAGACTACGACAGCAAGAGTAGATGCATCCGATCAAAGTGAAACCATTTCAGAAAGGGCTTTTACCTGCACTTCTGTTAAAACCGATGTCCAGACCATCGTATATATCCACAGACTCCTCGCTTACTTCAGATACCAAGACTGTAGATGTTATACATATATATCAGTATACATCAGTAGTTAAAGAGCTTCTACACAAAAGTCTTAAGTCATGATTATGGTAGCATCCAAAAATCTTACATTCATGTAAATTATGTTTTCTAAGGAATGTTTTTATGTACATACATAAATAAAACAGTGGATAATAAGCAAACTGGTTTTATTTAAATTATAAACTTTCAAACTGAAACAGATTAAGAGCCATGAGAAAGTAGTAGAATTACGTGTCCAACTAATGAGACAAATGAAGTACAAGAACTTAACTCAAATAATCATTTTGTTTTACTTTACATTTTAAAACAACCAAGAGCATCTGGTTTTTGTGTGACTGGCTGGTATGTAAAATTGTAGCAGTCTGGCAAGTAATGATGAACTTGTCCATTTAAGACTTCTACAAACTTTGAAACACTCTAAAGTCTGAGTATTGTTGCCACATTTGGTGCTTC
This sequence comes from Neolamprologus brichardi, assembly GCF_056152115.1. Lineage (NCBI taxonomy): Eukaryota > Metazoa > Chordata > Actinopteri > Cichliformes > Cichlidae > Neolamprologus > Neolamprologus brichardi. Next base: position 30,566,303 of record NC_142118.1, read on the forward strand.
CACTTAAAAGGCAAGCTGCAGTATTGCAAGCATGCAATGAAAGTCATAGTAAAGTGAACATGTAACACTTCATGTATAAAGGCTAATTTACATCACGGAGGCCTCCTCTTAAAAACTGGCATAGATGTAGCTCTGTCTGTGAAGCTGGATTTAAGAAATAAGTGCTAAGAGTTCTACGTTTTTAGAAGATGTTTAGTGCCAGCTTGTGCCAGTACAGAATTTGATATCACCGGGTTGGTTGGTTGGTTGTGGTCAATAGACTCACATGGTTGGGTGGCTCTGTACAGCCAACCTGTTGAGAAAAAAACTGACATGTCAGACTCCTTGTTGGTCTAGTGACTCAAGTAGGCTCTCCTCCACATGGTTCCTCATGTATAAAGTGCTTAACAAACCCTAAAATTACAGCTAACAGGTGGACTTTCCCGTTTCAGTGCAGCTAAAAAAATACAACAAAGAACCACTGAATGCTTAAGAGATAGACAGGGAAACATAACAGTATATCCTTTGTTTTGACATAAACACACTGTTGTAGCCAGAAGCAGCACAAAAGTGACCGCCTTAAACTGAGTTTTAGTCTTAGTGTTGTTTTCTTCTGAGTTATTGGGTCTGGTATTAGTTAGCTAACATAAACTAATGTAAGTCTATTGACTGCAGCCAACCAAACACCAGTCCAAGAAGAATAAAAGCATGAAATTAATAACTAAAAGCATGCATGTTTACAACCTGAACTTTCAACTAATGTTTTTAATGCCGAGCACTGACAGTGTATGGAGGCCCAAACAATAATTAAAGGTTATGGAAGATAGGACATTCAGCTTTTAAGGTCTGTTATTTATTTATGTCAACAAAAATCAGTCTTAATCAATTTTAATAGAGTATCTACAAATGAGGGATTTAATTCGTTTTCATTCAATTTTGGTGAGTAATTCCAAGTTCTTAAGTAGCAATGTATACTTACGACCAGATGCATGGCTGGTGTCAACGTTCTCCATCCTGTCAAAGATCCCTGTGGCACAGTTTCTTAAGGACTACCTGATGTCAAAGCCAAAGGGAAATTGATGGTTGTTATTGTCCAAGCCAAACAAATCAATCAAACAAAAAGATTGATGCAAAAGTTGATTTAAGAAAATCTTAAAAGTCTGCTCCACAAGTTTCCATAAATTACTGTTACTTTGGGCAAAAATATCCAGTAATAGTAATAGGCCCTTTTACTCAATCAACATTTGCAGGAGAGCAATACTGTTTATTTTGGTAAGATGATTATTTTTAACAACACCTTTTCATTGCTCAAATATTTCTTATAAAGCTACTTTTATGAATAATAACATATATGCAGATCCACATCAGAAATGGGTGAAGTGCTGGGCAAAAAACAGGTCGCCAATTAAAGATCGATAGACAACTAGATAAATAACTAGATACACAGTTGAATTTTGCCAGAGATCGACTGTGACATACAACTAATGGTATACACAATTCCAAAGATAATGTAGGTTGACAGACGGTTGATGTATTGGACAAATGTGGACTAATGGCGGTAACATGTTGCGCTAGCTAGAGCCTGTCCTACTGCTCAAAGACACCAAAGAACAAAGCAAAGCAGAATGATAATCTCATAACCTTCCAGGTTAAAACAAACGATCGAACTGTGGGCCCGAGTTAATTTCGTTGAATAAATATAACACTGTCTTTTTGACTCTTTTGTTCCTAGCCTTGTTACCTTTGACCCGAATTAAACTAACAGAAACACAACAGACAAGGATGGCAAACAAACATCCCCTTTCACAACGTTTTTTTTTTTAAATCTTGTCAGACATTTCACGACACATTTTACCTCTTAAAGCCAACTGATGGACTGCTTATTTATTTTGTTTTTTACATTTCTGGACATTACTTCAAACAAATAAAGCGACTTAGAACTGTCCTGCTTAACTAACCCGGAGGAAACAAGAAAGTTGGTCAGCAAAAGAAGTGACTTAAATTAGCCTGCAGAACATTAGAGTAACGTGGCTGTGATTTAGTCGTCTTACTAACTTACTTGCGTATTGTTGTGTCCTCCTGTTGTTTACAGCTGTAATGCCGCGCCAAGACTTCTTTGCACAGGAAGTACCATTTTCCCGCGGTCTGTGACTGCAGCCTGCGCACTCCTCCTCTCCGCTTGCAAAAATATTCTTCAACACTTAGGTAGATTTGCGACACTGTCGCTCACTACCTTCGCGAGCAACTAACATTCTCCTGCCGCCGAGTCAGAAAGAAAATGAAATGCGTTAAAGACAGAATTAACGCTCCACTCAAGCCCAAATTGTTGCTTCACTCCCGGAAAAATGGACAGCCAGGCCAGGGTCGTGTCATCACCACGCGACGTAAGGACAGAAAACGGAAGCAGTGTGGGAGGGAGAGGTAACGAAGTTGACCCGGAAGGAGTCTGGCTTCACTCACATGTGGATGGCATTTTAACGCCAGAGAACGTGTTTGTGTATTGAGATATACACGCGAGTGATGAACCTCTCAGTTTTCTTCAGTAGCAGGGAAACATTATCGCCAACACATCCCAGAGGCTGCTGTTTGCTGTAGCCCTCCACGAAAAGACATTTGAGAAGATGGAGAATTTAGTACTGAGTCTGTCATCACTAGGCACCATAGCGAGACATGTTGACAAATGTCACAGCCAGCTGAGCCAGTACCTAGCAAAGCAGGTAAGATTTGTTATTTCCTGAGCATATTATGATGGAATTAATGTGTTTATGTTCACATTGAGACTCGGCATCGTTAACCTTTGCTTTACGTGTTAGTGATCACGACCCTGTAGATTCCGTTCAGGCTCGGTAACCCACAGGATTTAATTATTTTGGGTTGATAGTAAAACGTGTGGTCCACGTGATGTCTCCTCAGATATGGAGTCAGCAGGACAGGCAGTGTATTCTGGATTGTTTGGCTCAGCTGCTGCTAGAAAAGGATTATACTCTACTGATTGCACGGCACTTGCGTCCTCTGACACTGGACCTGTTGGAGCGCAATGCTGAGAGGGTGAAAGCTGGAGGCAGCATCAACCATGACCTCCATGAGCGCCTGTGTGTGGCCCTCAGCAAGCTTCTCAGCATCAGTCCTGACGCACAAACGTAAGTGTTCTGAGAAAACTACTGGTGCTGACGTTTGTCTTATTAAATCCTGTGCTCATCAACCCAGTGCAGACCTAAAGACTCTTGATCTTCATTTGTGTAGTGACACTCTTACACAGTAAAGTAAACAGTGTATCCTGACTAACTCTCAGCACCTCTCCTCAAGGTTTGGTGCAAGGTACTTCGACAATGCCCCTCCGGTGTTTCAGAGGCTCTTCTTCACCAGTGAAGAGTCATCAGCTGTGCAGTATGGCCCCAGAAGGATGAAGCTGCGTGACCTAATGGGTGCCACTTTGCGTTTCCTCCAGAGTGATTGTGCCAAGTTCCGAATGCTCTGGGACTGGAGCCCCTGCATGTCCCTTCTGCTCACCAGTGATGTCATGGTGCGATGGTATGTGCCTGCGTCATGTTTAGACCTAGACATCATTAGATATAGATATTGGATTTTCAATATGGGGAAAAGCGTCCTGGAAAAAAACAAAAACGGGAAGCTTTTTTTTAAGGAAATAAAGGTGGAGCCTTCTCCTGTCAGGACTGACTCGGCTGCACGCTCAGGTTGGTGGAGAAGAGCACTCTTTAGCTGGCTACTCCATCTGGCTTAGTTGTTTCAAAAGCGTTTGCTACAACGCAAAGTCATTAATAAATCATAATAAACAAAATCAACTAGTTGCAATACTTGCACATATTTAGTCACAGCTAGTGTTAAGTTCAAAAAGTTGACTTCAGATGTGTTAAATTGATTTGAGTGCATAATGCTAAAGCATGGAGCCTGTCTTGATATAAGATATAAGTCATTTCACTCTCAATCCAAAATCCTGAGCCAATATTCCAAATGAAAGCATTACTGGACGGACAAAAGATGCAAAACGAGAGAAAGAATGTTACCTTCTACATGTTAGCGTTTACCAAAAATATTATATTTGGATAGAAGCCCTTTGTAATCATCACAAATTGGTTAGTAACTATAATTTAATTGCATATTTTGTCATAGCAACTAACTTAGGATTATATTTACTTGAAGATTTAATCACAAAATGCTGTTGGACAAAGCCAAAAGTATGCTATCAGCACATTAGTGTTGATATTCGAATTGCTTTCTGGTTTAACTGCTCAAAATATTAACCAGTAATTTATAGCTAATGCTATTATATTTAACATTCACCTTTTTTTTTTTTTGTTCTTGACCTGCAAATTACAGTTAATGTCACTTGTCACTCTAACAGGTACACCGCCCACTGTTTAGCATTGGTCTCTCATATGACTGATAACCAGAAAACCATCTTCCTGAGGAAGGTGCTGACGAGTGATGAGATCCTACACATGAAAATGAAGTATGTACCGTGTGTTTGGTGTTGAAACTTGACCCAGCCATTCGCATTCGCAATCTAAATGTGTTATTGTAATGGGATGCTACTGTTACATACATACAAACAAATATACTAAATACATTTCACAATAAACAAAAATATAGGACACAGCCTTATAGTGTTATTGCTGTTATTTGTTTATTTTTTCCACATATTTATGCACATGTCTGAACTTATTTTATCAACAACAGTCATGAATTGTAAATCTGATTGCGGCGCTACATGCCTTTACCATTGATGCTTCTTTAGGGGTTTGGAAGAAACTCAGCAGCTGGAGTTTGAGAAGGCCCTGGTTTTAGCCAATCAGGGCTATGTGACGTGGTGCCAAGAGAAGGCCAACAAGTTTACAAGAGGCCAGGTGGTGTCAGACGACTTGTCGCAGAATGTAGTGGCAGTCTGTGGTGTTGTGCTACCCAGGATAGTTCCTAGGCAGCCTGGACAGGTATGTAATCTTTGCGATATATCTGTCTCTGCTTTTTTTTTTTTTTTTTTTTTTTTCCTAATATTGGTTTCTACTTGTAGATTAATCTAAAGGATCTGGTGTTGGTTGACTCAACCTGCCGCAATCTGAGACGACTGGCATTGGCCGTGGCCTCCCAGAAACCTGTACTGCTCGAGGGTCCTATTGGATGCGGTAAAACTGCTTTGGTAGAGTTTATGGCTGCTGTCACCGGACATGCCAAAACTACGGAGATCCTCAAGGTACAGCTTGGGGATCAAACTGACAGCAAGGTGAGAGACATAAAAGGAAAAAACATGTTGTTTCTTATGGTTCTATAGGAAGTGATGAAGCATTATATTTGACATTTAATATATAAAACAAACATTTTACAAACTGTCAGAATTGTAGGATTTGCAGGTTTGCACCCATATGTACTCAAATCAGAACGTCCTGGCCACTGTTGATGTAATATTCACAGTATTTTGTTGATGTTTGTTTTGTTTTGTTTTTTTGATGATATTTTGTTGAAGCACCTTGTTGTTGTGATTTGGCTCTGTATAAATAAAATTGAATTGAAGGTGTTTCTTCTAGTGAGTTTTCTAATAACTCATTTAGTCTGAAGGCTGAACATTTCAAAATGTCCTTGTTTTATATCACAGGTGCTCCTGGGAATGTACCGTTGCACTGATATACCAGGGAAGTTTATATGGCAGCCTGGAACACTAACACAAGCCGTGTCTTCAGGCCAGTGGATCCTCTTGGAGGACATTGACCATGCTCCTCTGGATGTGGTTAGTAAATATCCTACCTTTTTAAATATGAATAAATTGAAAACCATGGACTAGTATTTATAAAGCATCCAAACAAAGTTCTCAAGATTACAAGTCCCATTTTACATTGGTCTTGTGTTGTATTCTGGCCCAGCATCCATGGGCAGTTGAGGATCACCTATTAACCTAACAAGCATGTCTTTGGATTATGGGAGGAAGCTAGAGTACTCAGAGAAAAGCCACGCAGGAAAACATGCAAACTCTACATAGAAATTGTCCAGTCGGGGGTTTGAGCCATCAAGATGTTGCTGTCAAGATGACACTGCTAACCCTTACACCACTGAGTTGTCACTGGCAAGGAAAGAAAACTAGCCCTAAAAAGTTCTTTTTCTCTCTCTCTCAGATATCTGCACTCCTCCCTTTGATGGAGAATAAAAAGCTGATGATTCCGGGACGAGAGGACTGCATTGATGTTGCGCCTGGATTCCAATTTTTTGCAACCAGAAGGTCAGACTACAGCGCTTTGTTAAAGGATATGAAATTCTGATATGACTACTGAACCTGTCACATGTGTTTTGTGACGCTGGGATGTGTAATCCTATGTACGGTTAATCATTTCAAACTATATGTACAATTGAGATGTACTAAGGAGTAATGCATGTTTCAATGAACACTGGCCTGTCAGATTTTAGTAGCAAGTAACTTATGTCTTGTGGACTGTAGGATGTATTGTAGTGGTGGAAGCTGGCACAGACCCCAGAACTCCCATGCAGTGCTGTTGGACAAGTACTGGACGAAGCTGCAAATGGGCAACATGACACGAGAAGAGCTGAAGAAGGTGATTGGGAGGGTTTTCATGTTTAACTTCACTGTGGTTTCAACAGTAGATTCCCTTTTTTTGCAAAAGTATGTGCCTGTATTCTAAAACAAGACATTAGCTTTAGTGTTACAATTAGTGTTTTATTTAACCAGTAAGGGAACTGCTCCTCTCCTTGTATAATGGTCCATCCCTTGGTATCTCCCTCACGCTCATGAAACCGTACTTGTTCTTGAAAGGACTTGCTGTGTCTAGAAGATGCACACAACTTTTTTTTGATTGGATAAAGGGATGTCTTTAAAAATGCTTCATTAAAAAACACATTTAGCACCTTACCAAGGAGGAATTCAAGCAAGTTAAATCAGGCAGCAGCAAGCATCGTTTTTTTCCTTTTACTTATGGAGTTGCATGATATTCGGACACATGGAAGTCATAGGAGTCAAAGCCTGTATATTTTCATTGATTTGGATACTTAGAAACTTTGAGATGATCTTTTCTGCTGCACTTGGGGACAAACTTAAGATTTCTGGTCAGCAAGTCAAAAATGATGTTTTTGCTACAGGGTTTTAATCCGTTTTTTTGCAGTATAAAAATCCTAAATCTCTTTTTTTTTTCTCCATCGTGCATTCCTGCTATAAGTTCTGTTGTATTTGTTTCAAGCTGATCCTATCCCTCATGTATGTAGGTGCTCATTAGTAGATATCCAAGGCTGTCTGTGGTGTCAGACCATCTCCTGGAAATCTTCTGCCAGCTGACTGGGGAGAGACACTCTGAGCTGGACACAGACAGCCTTCCAATGCCTGACAACAGCCAGCAGCACAACTCTGATGACAAAAGCACACAGCTGAGGGCGCTTTCACTGAGGTGAGCCCCAGCTCGCTGCTCTCTCTTCTCCTTTTTCCTTTGTCTAACATTTAAATTCTAATCAACACAGCAAATTGTGGCACTGAAAACATCAAATTCCACTGAATTTGATCCACTGGTGACTAAGGCTGCCAGTTTTAATACCATCTATTATTAATTAAAGTACACCGGTTGTTTAACATACTTAAAGGTACACAAGCCAACTCGCCCCAACCCGACAGCTGAAACAAAAAACTAGATGTTTCAATGATTGCAGCGCATCAAAACTGATTCTGGAACAGACAAAGCAGGCTAACATTAAGGTTCTGCAGTGGACTTCCCAAAGAATTTGGAATTTCTGGTCTTAAATCTATCACATTATCCCCTCCATCCAGTCTGCAGTTCAGTATTCATGTGATGAACTGGTTTTCAATAAACTCTTTGCTGCGATCCATAGTTTACTGATTAAAATGTCCCTATAGCAGGAAACTGGAATCACAGATTCATCAGGTCACATCAGTGCATTTAAGTAAAAGCGGACTCACTAAAGTGCTGATTGAAATTTGTGTTCTTTCCACGTTCTTTTAGTTTGGTAGATGGGTGAAAATTTGTGATCCCGTGTCTGTAGTGACAACCAATATCAGGCTAGAAAGATAAGAAGTCTAAAAAGTATGTTCTGGATACTTCTCCATTATCACTCTACAGGGACCTGCTGAAATGGTGTGAGCGAATCAGCGTCAACTTTGACTGCACCTCATCAGCTACAGCACAACATGTCTTCCTAGAGGTCAGTGAATTCAATTTATGAAATCACATATGGATGTTTCATTCATACACATGCCAGACGATATTACCATAGAAACCAATACACGGTTGTAACCTCCAAGACTGATGATCCACGTATTCCAGAGCCAGCCTTGAAACACTTTTTTTTTTTTTTTTTTTTTTTTTTTTTTTTTTTATTTAATATGCAGTGACTATGAAAATGAGAATATATCATTGCATCATTACTGTGTAGTAACTGAATCGTTGTTCGCAATAGACATTTTGGATAGTTTTGGCATGAAAGGGACAGATGAGATGAACAAGATTACTGGTGATCTTCCTACTTTGGCAGGACAAAATTGTCCCTGTTCCATAGCTATGTAGTTAGAGAAACAACTAACTACTTGGCTAAAATCATAGGAACACAGTTAACTAGATCGCTAACTACATGCGACATACAGTGGTGTGAAAACGTATTTGCCCACTTCCTAATTTCCTCTTTCTTTTTTTTCTTTTTTTATGTTTGTCACACTGAGATGTTTTAGATCACGAAACAAATTTTGATATTAGAAAAAGATAAGGCAAGTAAATTTCTAAATGAGGGTGTTTTATCATTAAGGGGAAAAAAAGAAAAGAAAGAAACCCGTGTGGCCCTGTGTGAAAAAGGATTGCACCACCTTGTTTAATAATGAATTGGCTGTGATTAACCACATTTTTTATAAAGCACTACTCCTGTGAATTGAGTCATTTTCTGGTCTTTGTCTCCCTCAGGCTCTCGACTGCTTCACAGCCATGCTGCCTCATCCTGAAAGTAGACTGCGAATGGCTGAGATCATTGGAAGCAAACTGAACATCTCCAGAGAGAAGGTATTTGAGTGAACAGTTTTATGGTAAATAAAAGCAGTTTGAAGTATATGTTTCGGATTTGGATAGAGGACCATTCTGATGCCACTGTAATCTTGGTTTTTAATTTGTGGCATCTGCTTTTTTCCAGGCCCAGCACTTCTGTCAGATGTATCAGCCTGGCATCTTGCTAACTGAGCTGGAGGCCTCAGTGGGCAGAGTGACTCTGATTCGGAAACAGACTGAAGCAGTTCAGCTGAGTGTGTAAGTGGGACATCTTACTCGGGCAACTCCTTTCTATGTTTCCACGATATAAAGTAGGGCTGGGTATCGTCACTGATTTCTAGAATCGATTCAATTCCGATTCACAAGGTCCCGAATCGATTTGATCCACGATTCGATTCAATTCGATTTGAATATGGGAAATTTTGACAGTCAGAAATATTATAATTCAGATCAGTACATTTACATATTTTTGTATCTATACAAAGGAAGCTGACACACGCAAGACTTTATCAAAGGTGTGAGCATCACAGCAGATGCCTTTGTGTCAAAGTAGCTAAAGACAAAACACAAAAAAACATGAAGGTGGTTTTCCTGGCCTGGGCTTTTATAAAAATATTCTGCAGTACATCAAAAACAAAAGAAAACCATTAATCAACATATGAACGTTACCTCTGACGTTACAGCGGTTTCATTAGAGATACAGCTAAGCGTTTTGCATTTTGCATAATTTTAGAAAGTTTAAATTTGTTCAGTATTGAACAGCAGAAATTAGGTTTTCTTTTCGGAAGTATGTAAAACGGAAAAAAAAACAGCGACCGAGAGCGCTGTAAACAACGGTAGACTTGTGCGTAACAAGCAAGCGAATAATGCAGAAAACAGATACAGATTTAGACGGGAAACTGTTTTTGAAGAGAGAGAGAGACAGACAGAGAGAGCTGTGCATGAAGTGTGATTTTTTTTTTTTTTTTTTTTTTTTTTTTTTTTTTTTTTATTGTGGTGGAAGCAAAGCAGCAAAAGTCAGAGTGAATTCATGACGATGTTTATGTGAAGCGCAGTTTGGGTCTTCTTTTGCTGCTGGTTTGGTCAATATTGTTTGATGTCGAGGAGTAGCAGCTCTACTCTGAGCCCCTCCCGGATGGCTGAGCTTCTCACCCTCAAAACTCAAAATTTCCACCGCTTGTATCACAGTGTTTTGGTTGCTACCCAGAGCTTAAGATCATAGGTGAAGGCAGGAACATAGATCGACCGGTAAATTGAGAGCTTTGATTTTGATTTTTTTTTTTAAAAACTCACCTCTCTTTTCACCATGATGGACCGGTACAGGGTCCACATCACTGCAACCGCTGCATCAATCCATCTTACAATCTCCCGCTCCCCTCACTCGTAAACAAGACCGAGAGATACTTAAACTCCACTGCATCAAGTGGAGGGGAGTTTAATTCGTCCCTGATCCAGAGTGGGTGCTGCACCCTTTTCTGGCTGAGGACCATGGCCTCAGACTTGGAAGTGCTAATTCACATTTCTGCCACTTCACACTCAAGCTGGAGGCCAGCACCTCGAAGCCAGCACAACCACATCATCTGCGAAAAGTAGACACCCAAGTCGGCAATGCAAATCAGGCTCTTGCAACAGTTATATAAGGGCCGAATGCAAAAGTGTAATATTTTTGCATCCACGTGTTTATGTGGGTGAACATTAAATTCAATGTTGACACAAAAAGTGTTTTTGTTGTTTTTCTGCAATGTGCAAATATTAACTGTTAATGTGTTGTTTTAAACAGGGAGAACCACACATTTGCGGCTACACGACCATCTGCCGTGCTACTTGAACAACTGGCAGTGTGTGTGGCCAAGGGAGAGCCGGTTCTTCTGGTGGGGGAGACTGGAACTGGAAAGACCTCTACTGTACAACAACTAGCTAGAATCACAGGTGAGCTCAGGTTTGCGCAAAGATGAAACTTGGCTGTGGCTCACTGGTGGTTTGAACCCTCCCTCCCCCTGTTACTATGTCTTTAAACTCCAATTATCTCCATAAACCTCTATGAATGGTTCATCCTATTTGAAATATTTCCTGTTTGTTCAATCCAGGACACAGGCTGCGGGTTGTGAACATGAACCAGCAGAGTGATACCGCAGATCTGCTTGGAGGGTGAGTCACACAGCAACTGTGCATTAATTGCATAAAAATAATACTCTGTCACTAAAACTATATAGATGAGAACAGCAGTCAAGTGTTTGTGACAACTGGCAATGAGTCATTCACATTGTGGGGGCGACCGTGGCTCAGGGGGTTGGGAAGCTCATCTGTAACTGGAAGGTTGCCGGTTCGATCCCCCTGCTCTCTCTGTCCTGGTTGTTGTGTCCTTGGGCAAGACACTTTACTCTACCGCCTACTGGTATTGGCCAGAGGGGCCGATGGCGCAATATGGCAGCCTCGCTTCTGTCAGTCTGCCACAGGGCAGCTGTGGCTACAACTGTATCTTGCCTCCACCAGTGAGTGAATGTGAGAGTGAATGAATAGTGGAATTGTAAAGCGCTTTGGGTGCGTAGAAAAGCGCTATATAAATGCAATCCATTATTATTGTTGTTATTATTGTTGTTATTGCTTGGATAGCTCATTTCCCCTTCGTAAATGAAATCGTAATTTAAGAATGCAATATTTGTATTTGCTCAGGTTATCGTTCTCTAATATTACATTTTTTTGAAGCTATTAAACATCCAAGTATTACAAATATGCTAAAAAAAAAGTTACGAAGTGGACAAATGTTTTATCATAGCACTGTAAATAGCTGCAATTCACAACAACAGTCATCTGATTAAGTCCCTCCGGTAGTTTTTCTACTGATCCGGGAAGACTACTGATAGTGTCTTTGCATTATGTATGATGAAGAGTAACCGGCTCTTGACTGGAGTTGTAGAGGCATCTCAAAGTCTATTAATGCACACCCTACAGTGTGTCCTAGATACATCATCAGTGATATAATGGGTTGTCACTGGGTCTTTCAGGACTTTCATGTTTATACATCCTCACCCTGATGACCTAGCTAGCATGGTTAGTCCCCAGCTTGTGTCTAAATAAATTGTGTTGTCCATGAGTCCTGCCTTTTCACACCTATCTTGATGGCCTCTCAGGTATATTGGTGACGTGTAAGATGGCTCTCTTACTGTGCAGTCCTCTGATCTCAAGTAACTTGACGACCTAGTAGATTGACTGGATAGCAAAACCTTGGCAGCTGACATCAATGGAGTAGCTCCTCATACTTGGCCCTCTTCCTCTCAAATACCTCTCCAATGCATTCTTCTAAGTTTCAGGAGGACCACCTGCCTCGATGATATGTCAGGCCTGGTTGTCACAACTACTGTGTCAGGGAATTTGAGCGGTCTCCCTAGGTTAGCCTTCCAACTGCCAGGCCTGAGCTGTTGTCAGAAGTCCTCTTGTATCCTGTTTCTTTTTTCTCTAGCCTTGACAAAAACAATAGTGCTTTGTTGCCTAGTGTAACCTGTTGAGAGATCTGCTGATATCTTCTGTAATAACTCTCAGCACCTAGTCAGGATGCCACTAATAACACCCTTCTCCCAGAGCTAACAGCTTAACACATGTGCTAATAACTTTCAGTTCTCTGCCGGGCCCCAGGAGGAAAGGTTGGTTAGGTTTGGGAGGGCATCGTTCACTCACTGAACCTTGATTTGATTTGATCTTCCAATAGTCCTGAACACAAGATGTTCTGGTCTATTGCCTGCGCCCATCTAGTCCATATTCCTTGCTTTTCATCCCAACCATCCTGCATTCTTCCCCCCCCCATGCTTGGATTTCTTTCTGGGCTAACTGACATGTTGAGTTCTTGGGGTGCTGCCAGGTCCTGCCCATCCTACTGCAACTGTCCCCACCAGCTGGCTGTGTTACAGCCGCTTTTCCACCTGATCAGCACCCTCCTGAGCCCTCCACCTCCAGCTTTTCCTCACCTCTATGCTAGCCAATAGACTCTCTCTACAGCAACAGCACTTGCCTGAATATCCATGAATTCCTTCGAAAGGCTGCTTGCAGTGTTAGATTGCAGGAAAAAACCCAACCCACCTGTGCAGGATCTTGATAATCTTCTCAAAGCCCCCCACCACAATGGTGGAACATGGTAAACCACCAGTGGAAAGTGGAGTTACAGCGGGATGCCATGCTGATACATCCAGGCCTTTCCTCTTAATTGGCTTCCCAGGTATTGATTGAATTTGGACTTCTCCTAGTGGATATGTTGCCCTTCTACACAACTAGAAATCAGAACCTGGTTGTCTTAAAGTCCATCTATACCCAGTTGATCAGGTGTTTGAGACCTTGATGGATCTATTTTATCCCAGGAGTCAATATTGTGATCACTGTCAGATTGTCCATGAAAGCCCTCATTGGGGGCCCAAAGTGGGGCCAAGCATATTCATGGTCAAAATAAACAAAATCTCTGAGAGGGTACACCCAATGATTATTCCCTAATCTAGCTCATAGAAAGCAGATGTTACTGGTCCAGCTGTCTCTATTGTAACTGAAGCAGCTGTAATAGTCCAAAATTTGGTTTCTGATCTTGTCTTGAATATGTGTTGAACGAGTGTGCTTTCCACCAGTTTGTGTGAGACTGCCCCATGAGCATTGGCAAGGTCAAATCGCAGAACTGCGGGGTCAGCATTTCCCTCCTGGATAAGCTAAATGACATTTCCTGTCTGATCGATGATCTAATACCCATGGAGCGCTGACGCAGTGTCGATATATGGATTGCTTAAAAGGGATTCTATGTATCTGGCAACAAAGCTAAAGAATATCTTCCCCTCAAAGTCGAGGAGTGAGGCGATTCCAAATTGTTCAGTGACATCTTGTTCATATTTCCACTGCTGTGCAACTTTTCCTATCCTCCAACTAACCTTGATGGAGTCTGGGGCACTTGATGTAGACAATGTAGGAGACTCCACTTGGACCTGGTGCTGAGGTACTTCTGCTTGCCTTGACAACCTGCTTGACCTCTCTCAGGTTTGGCTTATTGAAGTGGAATGTCACTATGGGTTATTGCAGGTTATCAAGGAAAAAACTGGATGGACCACAGCTTAAATCAGTGTCATATTCTCAATACGAATGGAAATATCAATCTTTTAGTTGTAGCAAAGAACAAAACCCAAATTGTGAAAATAAAAAAATAAATTTTTTTCCACTGGTTTTAAGTCATTCTTTTGGTAACACTTTGGTGCCAAACTCTATTAAGTAGTAAAAAAAACCTCCCAAAATCCATCCATCCATTCGCTTCCGCTTATCCTTTTCAGGGTCGCGGGGGGCGCTGGAGCCTATCCCAGCTGTCATAGGGCGAGAGGCGGGGTACACCCTGGACAGGTCGCCAGTCTGTCGCAGGGCCAACACACAGGGACAGACAACCATTCGCACTCACATTCATTCGCACATTCACACCTAGTGGCAATTTGGATTATCCAATTAACCTATCCCCACCAACTCCCAAAATGTCCCAGTAATTTCTTTTGATGATTTCTTCTTAGCTTAAACTTTTTTCTTTTAAATAACAGGTACAAGCCAGTGGACATAAAGCAGATCCTGCTCCCTCTGCGTGAGGCCTTCGAGGACCTGTTCTCCCAGACATACTCGAGAAAGCAAAACCTGACCTTCCTCGGTCACGTGCAAACCTGCTTCAGAGGCAAGCGTTGGCAGGATCTGCTTAAACTCATGGACCACGTCTGCAAGTCTGCTCTCATTAAGGAGCTGCAAGAGAAATCAGATGGTAATGCTCCAGAATTACTAGATGGTTACACCGGCTGTGTTAGAATAAAACACTGACGTTTTCCTGTGTGTGCGTGTATGTGTCCGTGCAGCTGCTTTGTTGCAGGAGCAGTGGGAGGCACTGGCTTCAAAACTTAATCAGACCCAGCAGCAGATTAGGGCCTGTGAGACAGCCATGGTCTTTGCCTTTGTGGAGGTAAAGACTTAAAAAAATAACCACACATATGTTCGTGGATCCGAGCGTGGTAACCCTTACCTGTGTGTTTTGCTTTATAGGGAACATTAGCTCAGGCAGTGAAGAAGGGCCACTGGATCCTGCTGGATGAGATCAACTTGGCAGCAGCAGAGACCCTCGAGTGTCTGAGTGGACTTCTTGAGGGCAACACCAGATCTCTAGTACTGCTGGATCGTGGAGACACCGGTGAGGACTGCCATTACTTTGTCCCCTTTTTTAAAGCCTCCATTAAATACTTCCAAAGTTAGAACTCTGTAATTTTCTGTTTGTTTTTTTTTTTGAGTAGAGCCCCTAGTACGCCACCCAGACTTCCGGCTTTTTGCCTGTATGAACCCAGCTACTGATGTTGGGAAGAGGAACCTGCCTCTGGGCCTCAGAAACAGGTGAGACTATGCAGAGCTGCAGACTACGCAAGAGGCTTTATGCCACAGGCATAATGCTCGACTGATCGAAAAGTATTTGTTTTTATATATTATATGTATATTTCTATCCAAAATTTTTTAAATCTAAGTAAGCATGTGTATGTTTTTGATCAAATGTTCTATATTCCTTACTTTATTATACGAGAATTAATTCCAAAATGGGAACAATGCTTCACTTCTAAAGCTCTGTATGTATGTATCGCTTAGGTTTACTGAGCTGTATGTGGAGGAGCTGGAGAATGAAGCTGACCTGAGGATCCTGATTTCAGATTACCTCAAGTGCTTAAATCCACATCGAAGTGTCATCAGTGGCATTATAAGGTTGGCTCTTATAAATGGTTGAACTTTTAAAAGATCGTTTTTTAAAGACGTTGCTAAACGAGTGTATTTCTTTTGTACACCATCCAACAATATACCTTCTTTGTTGACGCTATATGCAGCCTGATGCATTGTAGACTCGAATAGGTAGAGTGTGGTTTCATGAGCGTGTTTGCCTTTTGTGTTTTTGGTGCAGTCATCAAACAAACATCCTTACTCATTTTGGGTTAGTTACTTTCATCATAATCAAATTGTGCCATAGATGCTTGCGTTACAAGCTTGCTGTTACATTTTAATGTTGTTTTTTCACCCTCGGTCCTTCTGACACTTTTAGCTTTAGGATAGGATATATATGTAAGTGTGTGTGAGCTGTAGGTTTACACTACCTTCTGAATGGCTTATTTGTCAAATGTATTTCTTTGCAGCTTTTACCTGACAGTACGAAAGGAAGCAAACTCACGTCTGGTGGATGGAAGGGGCCACAGACCCCACTACAGTCTGCGGACTCTGTGCAGGGCCCTGAAGTATGCGGCACTAAACCCCTGTAACAACGTGCAGCGCTCACTTTATGAGGTGGGAATCAGATCTCTTATTTATAAGTAGTCATATTGAGAATGGTCAGTTTTGTTTAATGCCCTGTGTTTTTAATCATCATTATTATTATTTTAGTATTTGAAGGTTTGATGTTTTTGTACTTCTTGTACCTGTTCTCATCAACTGCGTCTTGTGTGCAGGGGTTCTGCCTGAGCTTCCTCACTCAGCTGGACAGAAGCTCCCACCCTGTGGTCCAGAAACTGGTGTGTCAGCACATCCTGATGGGAAACACAAAGTGTCTGAAACAAGTAAGATCTTATTAGAGGTGCTTTAAAAAAATAATGAGAAAACCCCCCAAAATGTGTGTGTGTGTGTGTGCATAAAACAATCTTAGATGAAGATACCACAAACCAAAGACGTTATCACTTTCAACACACTTCATATGTGCTCTTTCTCTTTTCTAACAAGCTTTCAATGTGAAAAATGTTTCATTTTTCAGCATGAGCTAAAATGGATTTTAAAGTTCTGAAAAGTGACTTGTTGTAGCTCAGGAGGTAGAGCAGGCCATCTACCAAGTAGAAGCTTTGTGGTTCGATCCCTGATACAAGACATGCATGCCAAATATCTTTGGGCAAGATATGAACGTGTGAATGTTAGATAGATGTAGCACTCATAGCAAAAAGTGCTTGTGTGAAGGGCTGAATGAGGCAAGTTGTATAAAACACTTTGAGTGCTCAGAGTAGAAACGTGCTATCATTTACCAGTTTAGGGCAAAGTGATACGGAGGTATATATTATTATATGCAACCTTTCTTTGTGCGCTGTGTTTCCTACAGTCCATCCCGGCACCCTCAGGCCGACCCTGTGTTGAAATGGAAGGCTACTGGGTTTCCCAGGGGGAGATGGAACCAGGTCTCGACCCCAGCTACATTCTCACTCCCTCAGTCAAGCTGAACCTTCGCGACCTTGCCAGAGTGGTGTCTGCAGGGTGAGCTATCACCCAATCTGACCCCTTGTACACTGTTCCCCCCTGAATCAATGGTTTCATATATAAATCTCTAGATATTCATGTTGACAGAGCTAATTCAGGCCCTTCAGTAAAGGATGCACCAGAGTGCATTAGGACAGATCTGTGGTTGGACTGAATTGCCCTGCAGTCAGTGGCCTTCCAAACAGGAGGCTTTGATGTTTTTTATAACAGTGGAAAGAAAGAGCTGTGATTCAGCCATCAGCTTTCCTGTGTTTCTCCAAAGGAATACATTTGTCTATTCCTTTCTGCTCCTACGCAACATTAACATGCCAGACTTAAATGTGAATGGTGAGGACATCACTTCTTACTTTTAGAGTTTTGGGGCAGTGCATATCACAACTATAAAGATTTTTGAGTTGAAAATCATACCAGTTTGTTACAGGCTTTAAATGTGAACAATATGTGTGCAACAACAATAATAATAATGGATTGCATTTATATAGCGCTTTTTGGGACCCCTCAAAGCGCTTTACAATTCCACTATTCATTCACTCTCACATTAACACTCTTCATTCACTCTCACATTAACTCACTGGTGGAGGTAAGCCACAGCTGCCCTGGGGCAGACTGACAGAAGCGAGGCTGCCATATTGCGCCATCATCAGTAGGCGGTAGGTGAAGTGTCTTGCCCAAGGACACAACGACAGAGACTGTCCGAGCCGGGGCTCGAACCGGCAACCTTCCGATTACAAGACGAACACCCAACTCTTGAGCCACGATCGCCCGAAGAGGCGGCCAGTAGTTGGTAGTGTTGCCGCACAGCACAAAGTTCCTGAGTCTGACTCATCTTCTTCGATGTATTCTGTTGTCACAAACAGAAAAGGTTCAAAGCATTTTGTTTGGTTTTGTTTATAACTCAGAGGTCCTTCACCACTTAGCTGCTCTTAAGATTAATTTCATACAGTCAGGAAATAACGTCACGCAGCACTTAGTTGATGACATTTGAGTTGTGTGCCCTCCCATAACCAGCCCAAATGTTGCTTTGGCTTTACAGGACTCACCCAGTGCTGATCCAGGGAGAGACATCTGTGGGGAAGACCAGTTTGATCAGGTGGCTGGCTGCTGCCACCGGGAACCAGTGTGTGAGAATCAACAACCACGAGCACACCGATGTCCAGGAGTACATTGGCTGTTACTCATCAGATGACCGGGGCAAGCTGGTGTTTAAAGAGGGTATGAGCATTTAAAATAGTGTTACATGACTCCTGGGGCTTTTTTCTAGGGAATCAGCTTTTTCATTCTCTCTCTCTAAGACTAGGAAAGATAAACACCGATTCTGTTCCCTGTCCCAATGGCAGTGTTTTTGTGCCAAAAAAAAAAAAACCCACAGCAATGAAGAGTGAAGCAGTCATGTGACTTGCAAAAGAGAAAAAAATCAATTCATTGAAAACTTGAAAGGTTTTCTCTGTATGTAAATACCCAGTTTTTTAAGTAAGGCTTAATAAAATGAAGTGTGAACGAAAAACAAACAACACTTATAGTTTCATAATTTAAAACTATATTTATTGTAAAATGGAAGAAAGGTAACAGATGTTGAAATTGAGACATTTATATACTTTGTCATTTTGAATCTGATGGAAGCAACATGTAAAAGGGAAAAAAAACTGAAACGAGGTAACAAAAGACTGTAAATTTGTGCAACACGTGTGAGGTTGGACTGTATCCAAAGGCTTACTATAGATCTTCCCTCAAGACCTCCTGAAAAATCTGAATAATTTAAATAAAAATCAAGACTTTCTATTTCACAAAGCATCCAAACCATTTGGGAAACTGTCAGAGAATAAAAATTGCTAATAAATGAGAATCACAGTTAATTACCTTAACTGCTAATGTGAAGTAGCTCGGCCCCAGTCCACATGGCTAATTTTATTTGTCTTTGATTAAGGCGTTCTTATTGATGCTATGAGGAAAGGCTACTGGATCATCCTAGATGAGCTGAACCTGGCCCCCACTGATGTTCTGGAGGCCCTCAACAGATTGTTGGACGACAACAGAGAACTCTTTGTGGCTGAAACTCAGGAAGTCATCAGTGCTCACCCCAGGTTCATGCTGTTTGCTACCCAGAATCCCCCTGGTCTCTACGGTGGTAGAAAGGTATAGCATTCCTTTAGCTTAGGAAGATGGATAAAGTAGCTGTGAAGTGAAATATTATTTGGATAGAAATCATGAAGATTTTACATGATCATAAAGGTACGGACAGGCCTTTTTATGAAAAAACCAAAAAAACACACACACACAAAAAAGTTGGTAGAACGTGTGTATTCATTATATATATTAATTCTATGCAACACTATCTAGGTGCTCTCCAGGGCTTTTAGGAATCGCTTTGTGGAGCTACACTTTGATGAGCTTCCCAGTGCCGAGCTGGAGATCATCCTTCATCAGAGGTGCAGCCTTCCCCCATCTTACTGCACCAAGCTAGTGAAAGTCATGCAAGACCTTCAGGTAAGTGTTGCACTGTCTCTCGCGTCTACTCGTATCTTTCTATTACTTGCCTGTTCTCGTTGATCCTGACTAATTGTTCTACAGTCCTTGCGCAAAGGATCCTCTGTGTTTGCAGGCAAACATGGCTTCATCACCCTTAGAGATCTTTTCCGTTGGGCGGACCGCTACAGGCTGGAGGAACAGGCAGAGGCCTCTCGGGACTGGCTGCAGCATTTAGCAGATGATGGTGAGGCTCATTAAACAACCCGTTAAATCACTTCCACACAGAGATCCTAAATTGAAATTTTCCCTCCCCGACAGGGTATATGCTTCTGGCAGGACGTGTGAGAAAACCTGAAGAAGAGGTCATCATCCTATCCATCCTGGAGAAGCACTTCAAACGAACGGTGAACCCGGAATATCTGTTCTCTCAGAAACAGGTCGCCAGCCAGTTCAGTGAGTCAAACGTATTTCATGACATTTTCATCCCCAATGATGATACTTTCCTTACTTTGCACTAGTATTTAATGAGCGTTTAGTCTGCTTACATTACTTTAATGATAGCAGCACTCAAGTTGCATGCACTTTCTCTCAGGTTTCAATGTTAACTGTTAACATTTTAGTTGACATGGAATACTTAACATTGCTGATTTTATCTGTTTGTAAAAACAATGGCAGGTGTCACTGTAATATACACTTGCTTAAAATCCGCAGCATCTGCTTCATGCACTGACATTTAGAATTCAGATACAGTGAACAGAGTTAAGTATGATGTTGAAAGCCTGTAACCAGTATTGTGTACATGGGTAGCGCCAAATCACAGCAACCGCTGCCTTGAGGCGACTACTGTTGTACTGTGCTTATTATATTAGAATACAAAACAAGTCATTTTAACTAAGAAAACCGAATTGTTCAGCTCGTGATCAACACAGTGTCGTGTTGTTTGATGATCTCAACAGGTCCCTTCATCGACAGCATTGCTGGAGTCCCAGAGGAGTTCCGACATGTGGTGTGGACACAGGACATGAGGAGACTGGCTGTGCTCCTCGGTCGAGCGCTGCGATTTGGCGAGTCTGTCCTGCTTGTAGGAAACACGGGGTAATATTAAGATATTATTCTTAATATCTGGGAAGTAATGAAATACTTTAACTCTACTTGAGTATAATTTTTAGGTATCTGTACTAGAGTATTTCTTTTTTTTCTGACAACCTTTTACTTTTACACTCTATATTTTTAACTTCCTAGGACCTGGCGTCCACATATGTGGACATCACATTTTGGGTTGTCTAGACCAAAATACTAAACTCTCAGGAGGTTAAATAAATATCTGAACTTTCTACTCAAATTTTCAAAACAGACTTGTTATATTCGCTTGAACAACATTTGAGGGGAGTTGTTATTTCACATCCCTATGGGCCTAATACACGAAAGATGATCCTATTTTCATATTGCGAAGTGTGGTGTATAACAACCAAAGGTAGACTAATAGTGTTATTTAAAAGACTCTACTGTGATGGATTCAAAGTACAGACTAGTGTGTGGCTGTGGGGCTCATGGTCATAATTTGATATACATCAGGTGTAGCAGAGATGAATTTGAAGTTAAGCTGACGATGCTTTGATTAATTCACTGAATTCAACCTTCATACAAACTTTATAGTGTATAATATAAAGAAACATAAACAGTGTACTGTCAGTGTAGAGGATGGAAATAAGTTGTGATTCTTTCCCCCATGCTGAGCCACTAGAACCGGTTTTAGGGTTCTCACATATGCTTTCCATTAGATGATATGCCGACGTACCAGGTAGTTTTTGAACTCCAAGTAAATTGAGTCAGTCTGAAAGTGCAACTCCAGTCAGTCTCTGTTCCTACACTTAAGTGCTTTCTATCTTACATTCACACACATTCATCCACTGAACACATTGGGGAGCATTTTGGGGGTTCAGGATCTTGATTGATCAGCTCTAACTCCTGAGCTATAGCCACCGCATAATGTACAAAAACAGATTTGTGAGAGTCATGTTTACTGTGCAGATACGGTTTTTTTTATACATAAATGTCTAATGTCATGTGTTTTCTATGTGCTCCTGCTCCTTCATCAGATGTGGAAAGACCACCATCTGTCAGCTGTTTGCTGCTTTGGCTGGACAGAAGTTCTTTTCAGTCAACTGTCACCTCCACATGGAGACATCTGATTTCCTGGGAGGACTCCGGCCTGTCAGACATACACATCAGGTAGTGATAAGTCCTCACTGGGGCCACTAGTGATATTCAAAATGTGGAGGAAAATATGTTCTCCACAGTACTGAAAGTTGTTCATCTGAATCTGTTGTTCATCCCATTCAAAAAGTGGAAAGATTCTTGCCCCCATCATGTCAACTGGGGTGGGGTGGGTGGGTTAGTTAGTTAACTTAGAAATTTAACTACATATTTCTATATATATTATTATACAGCTGTGATGCATTTCTGTAAATTCTTATTATTAAATTAGACTTGTGTTGATACATTCTAAAGAAAATCCTGGTTAGTAGTGTAGAAGCACGAACTTCTAAACTAAACTTTGTGCATGTCTGTGTAGAATGACGGGGAGGACGGCAGACTGTTTGAGTGGCATGATGGGCCCTTGGTACAAGCCATGAAGGAGGGAGGTGTCTTCCTCATGGATGAAATCTCATTGGCAGACGACTCTGTCCTAGAGAGACTCAACAGGTACCCACACAAAATATACATGTTCCATATCTACGCTTATCTTGAGGGTCAACAACCCTGCAGCTCAAGACAGTAAAATAAAAGAAGAAAACTGTTTAGATGCTTTAGAAAACAGAAAAACTGTACAGTAGTATTTTGCAGTATTTTGTTCTGAATGTTATACATGCTGCAAATTGAAGTTTACCTAGTAATCAGTATTTTTTTTCTGCCACTGAAAAGTTGCTATATAGGAGGCTGTTTGTATTTAACACACTAACTTAAACAATTAAACAAAAAACCTTATCAAGTGGCCCAAAATGCTTTGTGAAAATTAGAGTTAGCAAGATCATAACAGAATAAATATGTCTTTATTATACTGATAGAATAGTGATATGTTGGGATCTTGGGTATTTTCACATAATAATTTGAAATATTAATATTATATTATTAATATTATACCTTAATCAGAATCAGAAAGACTTTAATTATCCCCAAGAGGCAGTTAAGATACAACAGAGCAGCATGACGTTGAAGATAAGGACAGGGCATAAACAGGCAATAAGAGTGAGATAAATACACACAGAATATACAGTATATACACAGTTTTAAAATTACACAGTTTTAAAATTAAAGTGACTGAAAGGTGAATAAATAACTGTATGTAACTAAAAGTGAATAAAGTGTCGGTAGTATAAGAAGAGTGTAGTTTATGTTTCTGGTGTGGAAATGATCTTATCGGCTGGAGTTAAAAAGCAGAGTGGCTTTGGGGACAAAGGTGGCTCTCCTCCTCTCAGTCCTGCAGAATGTGAGAGGGGTCGTTGATGATTTTGGCTGCCTGTCTAAGCGCCTGTTGGCTGAAAACCTGTGCAAGAGTTCTGACAGGCAGGCCAATTATTTTAAAGCACACTGATGCAGTGTGCTGCAGTCTGTTCCTGTTCTGAAGGCTGAGGGAGTGGAACCAGCAGGTGATGGAGAAGGCCATGATGCTTTCCAGGAAGACATAGTAAAAAGTCATCATGATGGGTGTGCTGACTCCAAAGGAGTTGAGTTTCCTGAGGAGGTATAGCTGTTGGTGGCACCTCCTGAGAATCTCCTCTGTGTTAACAGAGAATTTCAGGAGGTTGTCAAAGATGGTTCCCAGGTATTTGTACTCCTCAACTACCTCCACTGGCTTCCCTTGGATGGTGGTGGTGACTGAAGCAGCCAGATCCCTCTGCCTACTGGAGAAGGTCACCACCATCTCTTTGGTTTTGCTCACGTTCAGTTTGGAGCTGTCACACCACTCTACAAACTCCTGAAGAGTGGGCCCATGGTGTTGTGAGGGGCCTGACAGCAGTGACAGAAGAACTGTGTCGTCAGCATATTTCACCAGGTGACAGTTGGGCTGTGTGGATCTGCAGTCATCAGTGTAGAGGATGAAGAGCAGGGGGAGAGCACAGCCCTGGGGGGAGCCAGTGGAGGTGGAACAGAAACCGAAAGAGAGTTGTTGACCCAAGCTTTCTGAGTCCCGCTGGTCAAAAAGTCTTAAGTTAACATTGTTAACATACAACCTTAAGTTGTATTTGCACTCGATTGCTTGTAGTTGTAGCGTTCACTTGTTTGGTACTTAAGAAAGGTTATGTCTTGATGCACGCTCAGTCATCCAGGTAAGGAAATGAACAGAATTGACTTTTTGGAATGTGAAAAGTTCCTCTGAGTGTAAACTTGCCAACATTTAATTTTAAAAACACTGCACAAGCTTTGACCTTTGATAGTGTGTTTGTTTGCTACCAGTGTTCTGGAGACAGAGAAGTCCCTTGTACTGGCAGAGAAGGGCAGCGGAGATCGTGGTGACGTGGAGCTGATAAAAGCAGCTACAAATTTCCGTCTGGTCGCCACCATGAACCCTGGAGGAGACTTTGGCAAGAAAGAGGTGATGAAATGATGCAAAATGGTACAAGCTACTGTTTTTCCTATAGGGAAGTTTTTGTTAGACTTTGATGCTGCACAAAATAGCTGCTTCCACATTTATAATAGAACAAAAACAAAGAAGACAAACAAACCACGTGAACTGTTGCAAGTCACAGCCCCAGATTACACGCATTGAACATTTTAAACCTACCACACATATTTTATGCAGCATTACACTGCACAAAATATCCGAATATTGCAGGAATTAGACCTGTTGTACAGATCTGTCACAAACATTCAACTTTGCCTTTTATTGTACATTGCACATATTATACCTAGAGTGGCTGGTGAAACACAAAGTCATGATAATGGACTTATTTATGTGCTGAAGGTGTGAGATGGAACTTTACATAGGTGTTACTTGTGCATGTATGTTTCTTCACAGCTCTCTCCAGCCTTACGAAATCGTTTCACAGAGCTCTGGTGCCCTCAGACCAACAATCGCAGTGACCTGGTTAAGATCATCCAACACAACTTGCGCTCAGGCCTCTCCCTTGATGGTAACCCATTTACAGTTCACTGGGTTTAAAATGACCAAGTGCATAGTTTAAAAAGCGTTTGACTTTTATGTTATGAACCATGTATGATGTTTTTTAGTTAACTTCAGTTTTATTCTTCTGGTTTGTTCCCACAATTCCACATTGTTTCCAGCAGTAGCAGGCAGTCATTTTAAAAAAGACAGCTCTAATACACACTTTGTTGAGCAGTATAACAGGTGCAGTCGAGTCTAGAACATGGGAGACTATTTAGCATTTAAAGAGATACACGTTTCTCAGAAGTTTGAGACTAAAGAAAAGATAAAAACCAGAGTGAATATTGAGTTGTGTAGCAGATGTGGAATTTCCATAGTGTGCTGTTGCCACTGAGTTCTCATTAGAGGTTATGTTAAACAAGGTGATAATTAAAATGACTGATTTCAAGCAGGTGAATATAACTTTTTAATTGAACACAGGTGGGGACGTTGCAGAGCTAATGCTGGACTTCATCGAGTGGCTCACACAGCAAGACTTTGGCCGCCGCTGCATCCTGAGTGTTAGAGACATTCTTTCATGGGTCAACTTCCTCAATGCTGTGTGCGAGCGGGATGAAGATAGCTTCATGACCATGGGAGCTATTGAAGACGAAGATGAAGCCGAGTGGGACCTGCGTCTGGACACTGTTACTGCCTTCATCCACGCTGCTTGTCTCGTTTATATCGATGGCATTGGCTCAGGTGAGCTGACGGCTTATGTTTAAATTCCGCTGAAAGTTTGGCACTGAAAGAAATTGTTGGTAGATTCATTCTGGCTTCTTTGCAGGGACCACAGCCTCCTGTGCAGATGGTGTCCTCCTTGCTCGTCGTCTGTGCCTGAGCTTCCTGCAGCAGAGACTAAGCAAGATGACCAAGCTGGACCAGGATGTAATGGATGCCCTGAGAGTGTATGACAGAAATTTGCCACGGGAGCCTCAGTGGGGAGAAGATTTCTTTGGCATTGATCCCTTCTACATCGCATTAGGTATACATTTAGTGATTCCTTAATGTACTATTAAGGAATCACCGGGTTAGAATAGCCTGGACATATCCACACCATTTTTTAATTTTATTAACAGTGTTGGGAAAAGTGTGTCATCTAATTCAAGCTGAGTTTTTAGTGCAATAAAGTTCACTACAACATGATGCAGTAGCTCTATGTCCACCCATAGAGGGCTAGTTGCCCGCTCTAGAACAGCTGCTTTATTCCGAGATGTGGATCCTGTTCTGCACCACTTCTACAAAGACTTTCTTTACATGAAACTACACATGCTCATGTATACTACCGGTCAAAAGTTTTAGAACACCCCATTTTTCCAGTTTTTCATTGAAAATGATGCCGCTTTAATGTCTCACTGCACTCTGAAATGAAAGCATAGTACAAATAAGCAATTGGAGGAATCAATTTATAGACCAAAATGTATTCTAAACTTTTGACTCATCAAAGTAACCACCCTTGGCAGATATAACAGCTGAAAGCATTCTTTCTACAATAAAAACCAGTAGAAGTTCTTCCCATATCTGTTGCAGAAGTTCCCCTAAATGTGTGGCACTTGTAGGTTTCTTTGCTTTCACTCTTCTGTCCAGTTCATCTCAAACCATCTCCATGGGAGATGCTTTCCATCTTGTTCTTTTTCCTGAGGCAGTTCTGACATAGCTTGGACAATGCAAGCGGTTAACTCCCAGAAACTTGTCCTCTGATTCAGTTGTGTCTTTGGGTCTGTCAAACCTCTTCCTGTCAGAGTTTGTTTTTGAGTGCCTTTTAATGGTGAAGGAAACTGTACTCACTGACACCTTGACTTTGTTTGCAGTTTCTCTGTAGGAAACACCTACATTTATAAGTGTTATGATGGACTGTCTGTCTTCCATTTTTGTATCATTCTGAAATGTACATCATTTTACAGTTTTGGGTATCCTTACCTAACCTCTGGCAGTTAGTTCACCACTTACCTTTGTACCATTTCAAGCTATTCATTTGACTTGAATGACTTGAATTGTAATAAATAACTAGAATAACTTTTTGACCGATTGTGTACAGTGGACCTGTCTTCCATGATAACACACATACAACTGTTTAAGTGCTTGTGATGAGGTCACTGGTGTTTGTGTAATGTCTCATAATGCCTTTGTTTCCAGGGCCTCACACCGAGAGCCGTAACCTGTCAAACTACGCCATTGCAGCAGGCACCACTGCAGTGAATGCTCAGAGGATTCTGCGGGCACTGAAGCTGCAGAGGCCTGTGCTACTCGAGGGCTCACCTGGCGTGGGAAAAACCAGCCTGGTGGCTGCACTAGCAAAAGCTTCTGGAAACCATCTGGTCAGAATCAACCTGTCGGAGCAAACGGTAAATTGGCATGCTCAGCACTGTGCTCTGAACTCAACTCTAAAGCCTCTGGTAATGATGACATACACTCTCTGCAGGATGTCACCGATTTATTTGGGACAGATCTCCCAGTGGAGGGTGGGAAGGGAGGAGAGTTTGCGTGGCGCGATGGCCCCCTTTTGGCTGCTTTGAAGGCAGGGCACTGGGTGGTACTGGACGAGGTAGGGATCACTCTTCTGACACTCTTGCAGTTTTGTACACTGATTTTATAGTTTTGCGTTTTTCAAACTCCAAACAATCTGATTAGACTGATCAGCTGTATTATTGGTGTTATTCCATCATAGTTGAACTTGGCCTCTCAGTCAGTGCTGGAAGGCCTGAATGCCTGCTTTGATCACCGAGCAGAGATCTACATTCCAGAACTGGCCATGAGCTTTCAGGTACAGCATGACAAGACAAAGATCTTTGGATGCCAGAACCCTTTCACTCAAGGTGGCGGGCGTAAGGGGCTGCCCAAATCCTTCCTCAACAGATTCACTCAGGTAAGACCTGATTAAGGGTTTTTGCGTTTTTAGTTATTTTTTTATTTTCATAGAAAAGCTTTTATGGGCGGTAGAATAGTCTTAATAGACAGTTATTTAGTTGACCAGATCCACTTAAAAATTAAGAGTAAGATTTTTATAATGTGCTTGTTGCAGGGGATAAAAGAAGACTTGGTGTGTCAGGTTTCAGCTATTTTTTTATTTGTGAATAATTTCAGTCACTGTGATTGCTTATCACACCATAAACATGTGAAAACTACAGTGGTGACATCTGTGCCTGTTCAGAAAAGTTGTGCAAAAACAATGTAGGCAGTTTTTGTAAAACACTCCAATTCTACAAAGTAACCTTAAAATGACCTCTGAACTATGATGGATCAGCCAGACGAGCTACTCCATCATTCATATTCTGGTTGCTATTTTTCATGAACTCTTATCTGGCCCTGTCTTCCCAGGTTTTTGTGGACCAGCTCACCAGCAAGGACATGGAGTTCATAGGAGACTTGATTTTTCCCAGTATCGACAAGGAAATTGTTATCAAAATGGTCGAATTCAGTAACAGGGTATGCTTTTCTCTTTTCCTTTATTTTGTTGGTTTCTGTTAGGTTTTCCGCACATTTATTATATCTACTTACTTCATTGATGCTAGAACATGGTTGGACTCATTTTGCCTCCAAAACTAGATAAATTTTTGTGTGGCATAGATTTAAAAAGGTGCTGGAAACATTCCTTAGAGTTTCCGGTCCATATTGGTATAATAGCATCACAGAGTTGGTTGTTATTTGTCAGTTGCACATCCATGAAGCGAATCTGCCGTTCCACCACATCCCAAAGACGCTGTATTGGATTGACAGTGTAGCCTATTTGAGCAGAGCAACTCGTTCTCATGGTCAAACAATTAGTTTGTAGTGATTTGAGCTTTGCAACTTGATGTGTTACTTTGCTAGAAGCAACCCTTAGAATATGTGTCCACTCTGGACAGAGACGATTGTCTCGTTCATCAACAACAGTCAGCTAGGCTTGGCATGTGAACAATGGTCAGTTGGTACTAAAGCACCCAAAGCGTAGGTCAAGAAATATCTCCATGCTGTTACCATGGTGTCATTGATAAGCTAGCATGGATCCATGCTTATATTTTGTCTATGCCACAATCCATCAGTGCATTTCTTCAGGCTTTAAGGGAAAAGTGGGCTAATTGCTTGCTAAAAGACATGATGACCTAATGAGAGTTTGCTCAAATGAACCTGATCTGTTCTGGTGAAACCAGGATTGCACTGTCTGGCAGTAATTTCCTGCGTGCTTTCTTTTTAGAGGACACCCTGCAGTAAGTGTCACAACATCAATATGTTCCCTCCATCCAGTCCGCTTTACTGAGTGCTCAGGGTTCCAGGCTTGTGTGGAGGTTTACATTTCAACAGAATTATTTAAAGCATACCGCCATGAAAACCTAGACAAACTGATCTGCTGAATTCTTTTCTGAATTGGATATTGTAGTCCAGTTTTGAGAATTTCAAACTCCAAAACCATTTTTGTCTCTGTGAAATATCAAGTAACATAAACAAGCCTCCTGTTATGTTAGAGTTATATGACATGGATCTCTGACATGACAGTTAGGTATAATGCATCACCAGACCAGAGAAAACACCATCCGTGATGGACTGAAAATCACATTTTACACCTTGGTCACCAGGTGCTAGTGTGGGTCGCGTTTTTCCAGTTGCTTACTCTGCATCATAGCGCCAAGTTGGAAAGCATGTTGGAAAGCATGTTGGAAAGCTAGTTTTATGGTTCCACAAAGGTAGCGTGTTCACTGTCCACTCCACTTCAGGGGGTGCCCGTCTGCCAGCAGTGAGCTCTATTACCAGATTGAGGCATTGTCCAAAGTATGGGTCTTCACCAGATGCTTACATCAACTTGGCAGTGGCTAAACTGCTCACTCCTACATGAGATTGATCCCTTTTAACAACCAAGTAAACTCTTTAAAGAGTGTGCTGTTGCTGGGTCTTGTCATCAATATTTACACACTGACAGTCCATGGATAGTGCACCCAATTCACATTGGGTAATTCCAGTTCATTTACCATTTATCATTTAACCTCATTATTTAAACTTTGACTATTTTTAATGCACAAAAGCATTAATGTATGTGCACTGTATGTAACAAAATATAAAGAAAAGCATCAAGGATACTTTTTTATTTTAATGCATTTTTTTTATTGTGTTCTCTCCACAGCTTGTCCAGGAAGTGTGTAAAGACAGACATTGGGGTCAGAAAGGAAGTCCCTGGGAGTTCAACCTGCGTGACTTGTTCCGTTGGTGTCAACTTATGCAGGCTGACCAAGCACCTGGATTTTTTAACCCAGGCCAGCATGTGGCATTGGTGTATGCTGACAGAATGAGAACGGAATCTGATAAAGCTCAGGTAAACTGTTTTACCAGCTTTTTCATAGCCTGCTAAGTATGTGAATGACAGTTTGACATACAGTTTAAGTGCTCGTTCCTTATCACATCTGTAATCAATTTAGAATCGCAAAACATTGCATGTCTTCAGATGAGGAAGCAAACTTCACTTTTCAATCTGTTAAATGTGGTGTTCTACAAGGGTTTGTGTTTAGCCCACTACAATTTTGAATTTCCTCTTATTGAAATATCTCGATATCCTACGGACTACAACAGTTTGACTTCCTATAAGGAGAGAAAAGAACATTAAATCGCAACGAATAGCACTATTGGAATACCTCCACTGTGATTTTATCAGAAGCTTAAAACCAAGTTGGCTGGCTTGGTGATATTCATGTCAGGAGGGGCTAGGACTGTTCTCCAATATGGCAGAACTTTCACTGCAAAAAACTCTTATCAGAAGCATGTTGGAAACTGTGCTGCTGGTGGCTGAACCGAGTTGTGCACACCTCAGTTATTCAATTTTTATTTATATAGCGCCAAATCACAACAAAAGTCACCTCAAGGCGCTTCATAGATACAGAGAAAAACCCAACAATCATATGACCCCCTATGAGCAAGCACTTTGGCGACAGTGGGAAGGAAAAACTCCCCTTTAACAGGAAGAAACCTCCGGCAGAACCAGGCTCTGGGAGGGGCGGCCATCTGCTGCGACCGGTTGGGGTGAGAGAAGGAAGACAGGATAAAAGACATGCTGTGGAAGAGAGGTTAATAACAGATATGATTCAATGCAGAGAAGTCTATTAATACATAGTGAGTGAGAAAGGTGACTGGAAAGGAAAAACTCAATGCATCATGGGAATCCCCCGGCAGCCTACGTCTTTTGCAGCATAACTAAGGGAGGATTCAGGGTCACCTGGTCCAGCCCTAACTATATGCTTTAGCAAAAAGGAAAGTTTTAAGCCTAATCTTAAAAGTAGAGATAGTGTCTGTCTCCCGAATCCAAACTGGAAGCTGGTTCCACAGAAGAGGGGCCTGAAAACTGAAGGCTCTGCCTCTCATTCTACTTTTAAATACTCTAGGAACAACAAGTAGGCCTGCAGAGCGAGAGCGAAGTGCTCTAATAGGGTGATATGGTACTACAAGGTCATTAAGATAAGATGGGGCCTGATTATTTAAGACCTTGTATGTGAGGAGCAGGATTTTGAATTCAATTCTGGATTTAACAGGAAGCCAATGAAGGGAAGCCAAAACAGGAGAAATATGCTCTCTCTTTCTAGTCCCTGTCAGGACTCTTGCTGTAGCATTTTGGATTAGCTGAAGGCTTTTCAGTGAGTTTTTTGGACATCCTGATAATAATGAATTGCAGTAGTCCAGCCTGGAAGTAATAAATGCACGAACTAGTTTTTCAGCGTCACTCTGAGACAGGATATTTCTAATTTTAGAGATGTTGCGCAAATGGAAGAACGCAGTCTTACATATTTGTTTAATATGTGCGTTGAAGGATATATCCTGGTCAAAAATGACTCCAAGGTTCCTCACAGTGTTACTGGAGGCCAAGGTAATGCCATCCAGAGTAAGAATCTGGTTAGATACCATATTTCTAAGCTTTTCAGCGCCGAGTACAATGACCTCAGTTTTATCTGAGTTAAGAAGCAGAAAGTTAGCGGCCATCCAGGTCTTTATGTCTTTAAGGCATTTCTGCAGTTTAACTAATTGGTGTGTGTTATCTGGCTTCATGGATAGAGCTGGGTGTCATCTGCATAGCAGTGAAAATGTATGCTATGTCTTCTAATGATGCTGCCTAAGGGAAGCATGTATAGCAGTTATTGGGTACTGGGAGTCACTTATACTTTAGTTCATGACCAGTGGCAATACTGAACCTCCTCTCGTGCTGTATAGGTGCTGTCTGTGTTCAGGAAGGTGTTTGGGGAGGACTTTGAGCCTTACTGTGGCCCCAGAGAGTTCCACATCACTCCATTCAACCTACAGGTTTGTTGATTTGTCAAAACAATAAAACTTGTTTTGTTTTATTTCATTTCAAATCATAGTTTGCAAATTACCCTCCAATCATTTGCTGTTGCAGGTGGGCTACTCTGTGCTGCATCGCAGTGGTGGAGCCAATGTGGCTCCAGACACACCGCTGTCCATCACACACCAGTGCTTAAGGCCTCTGGAGTCCCTGATGAAGTGTGTGGACATGGGCTGGATGACCATACTGGTCGGCCCCACAGCAAGTGGAAAGACCAGCCTGGTGAGACTGCTCTCTCTACTGACTGGACATCGCCTCAGAATCATGGCCATGAACAGTGCCATGGACACCACAGAGCTACTGGGAGGCTTTGAGCAGGTGACACTGAGAACTCAGGTCTTTGTTTATAACCTGAAAATAGCAGACCCCGTCAACCTGCGGTCTTTCCCTTTTTCCTCATTGCAGGTGGATATCATGCGCCCGTGGCAGCAAGTTCTGGAGAGTGTAGATTACATAGTTGCCATGGTAATAAGGCGTGGATTGATGTCACTTGATGGTGGCATCCAGGACACAGAGTTCTTGCTGCAGACATGGGGCCTGTTCTGCCATTGGCTGAAGCAGGAAGGACTGCAAAGAACTGGAGGAACAATCAACTCTGAAGCACTGAACAAGCTGGAGATTATCATCCTCCTGCTGCAGAAACTCAACACCAAGCTCAAAGTGTTCACTGGTAACAACCAATTATTGAGTACAGACAAAATATAAAGGGAACAGTTTTAAGTGTCTTACTTGTTTTGTTTTTTGGTTGTTTTTTTGTTTTTTTTGCTGGTCCAGTATGTAAAATATTGTAATTCAATTCAATTTTATTTATATAGCGCCAAATCACAACAAATGTCGCCTCAAGGCGCTTCATAGATACAGAGAAAAGCCCAACAATCATATGACCCCCTATGAGCAAGCACTTTGGCGACAGTGGGAAGGAAAAACTCCCTTTTAACAGGAAGAAACCTCCGGCAGAACCAGGCTCAGGGAGGGGCGGCCATCTGCTGCGACCGGTTGGGGTGAGAGAAGGAAGACAGGATAAAAGACATGCTGTGGAAGAGAGACAGAGATTAATAACAGATATGATTCAATACAGAGAGGTCTGTTAACACATAGTGAGTGAGAAAGGTGACTGGAAAGGAAAAACTCAATGCATCATGGGAATCCCCCGGCAGCCTACATCTATTGCAGCATAACTAAGGGAGGATTCAGGGTCACCTGGTCCAGCCCTAACTATATGCTTTAGCAAAAAGGAAAGTTTTAAGCCTAATCTTAAAAGTAGAGATAGTGTCTGTCTCCCGAATCCAAACTGGAAGCTGGTTCCACAGAAGAGGGGAAAACTCACTGAAAAGCCTTCAGTTAATCCAAAATGCTGCAGCAAGAGTACTGACAGGGACTAGAAAGAGAGAGCATATTTCTCCTGTTTTGGCTTCCCTTCATTGGCTTCCTGTTAAATCCAGAATTGAATTCAAAATCCTGCTCCTCACATACAAGGTCTTAAATAATCAGGCCCCATCTTATCTCAATGACCTTGTAGTACCATATTACCCTATTAGAGCACTTCGCTCCCACTCTGCAGGCCTACTAAAATATTGTAACATTACATGTATTGTCCTCAGACATGTCCAAGCTTCAGATGGACTTTACGCTGCTGAAGGAGCGTCTGGCTCAGCTGGAGGACGGCTGGACAAACGGAGGTTTTGAGTGGTTGGATGGTATGCTCGTCCAGGCCCTTCAGTCTGGCGACTGGTTGCTTATGGACAACGTCAACTTCTGCAAGTGAGAAATGTTAGCTTATGTGTAACTGTGTTCTAACTCATCTTAAACATTTTTTACTTGTGAAATGTGAAGCAAGAACAGTAGTTATATAAAAGTCAGCCGTGACACGAACACTATAACCAACTGCACTGATTGTGCATTTATGTAATTAGTGCCTCAGTGCTGGATCGCCTCAATGCTCTGCTGGAGCCTGGTGGATCACTTGTCATCAACGAACGTGGTGTCATAGATGGGAGCACTCCCAAAATCACCCCACACCCTAACTTCAGGTAGTATAAAAAAGTACAACTTTCACTGGTTTGTTGCATTCACTAATGTTCATCAACAGTTCTTATATGTGTGTTTTGTTTGTTTGTTTTTCTTCTCAGGTTGTTCCTGACCATGGATCCTGTGCACGGGGAGCTCTCCAGAGCTATGAGGAACAGAGGGGTGGAGATTTACATTCCAGGGGAACACGAAGCTGTGTGCTGGGACACACTAGACCTAAAGACTTTGCTTCACACTGCTGGGGTGACTGGGGACTGTGTGTGTGATCTGCTGATTGAAATACATAAGGCCGTTAAATCTGCTATCTGGGGTAAGTGCTAACAGCATAACAATAAATAAATAAGCCCTCGGTTTGTCTTTAGCAGTTATCAAAGCATTTGGCCTCTGCCTGTTAGACTCCCCAGCCTCATCAGTGGCTTCTCTTCTTCATGCTGCCACTCTGCTGAGCTGCCAGCTACAGAGAGGTGTGGATTTGCCCAGCGCCTTGCAGCATGCCTGTGGGGAGGCCTACTCTTTCTGTCAGCACAATTCTGCCAACCAGAAGGTATTTTTTTGTTATGTTTTTTTTCAAGATATATCTCTCTATCGATCTCTATATCTCTCTCCATATTGTATTGGAATCCATATGTATCTACCTTTTCTATAGATAGATAGATAGATAGATAGATAGATAGATAGATAGATAGATAGATAGATAAGGTCAAAGAAGCTCTCCATGCAGGTGAAACAAATCATCCTTAAGCTGAGAAAAGAAAAATGCAAAATTGCTACAATATTAGGAGTGGCAAAATCTACGGTTTGGTATGTCCTGAGAAAGAAAGCACTGGTGAACTCCATGGGAGACAACAGTGGTGGATGATCGCAGAATCATTTCCATGGTAAAGAGAAACCCCTTCTCAACAGGCAACAACAACCAAGCAAGTGAACAAACACTCTCCAGGAGGTAGACATATCAATATCCAAGTCTACCATAAAAGAAGACTGCATGAAAGTAAATACAGAGGGCTCACTTCAAGGTACAAGCCACTCGTTTGGTCACTAGATTGGGGAGAAGAAAAAAAACTGGCATAGTTCTGGAA
This sequence comes from Neolamprologus brichardi, assembly GCF_056152115.1. Taxonomy (NCBI): domain Eukaryota; kingdom Metazoa; phylum Chordata; class Actinopteri; order Cichliformes; family Cichlidae; genus Neolamprologus; species Neolamprologus brichardi. The sequence goes on from NC_142118.1 coordinate 30,601,547, forward strand.
AAACATTCATTGGACAGATGAAACCAAGATTAACCTCTACCAGAATGATGGAAAGAAAAAAAGATGGAGAAGGTAGAACAGCCCATATCACATCATCTGTAAAACACGGCAGAGCCAGTGTGATGACTTGGGCATGCATGGCTGCCAGCAACACTGGGAGACTAGTGTTTATTGATGATGTGGCACAGAACAAAAGTAGTCCGATGAATTCTGAGGTGTTCAGAGACATACTGTCTGCTCAGATCCAGCTAAATGCAGTCAAGGGTGGACACCACCACCCTTCAACAACCCTGATAGCCTCTGATAGGCCACTGAAAATCAGGGGAAACTCTGGATAACCTGAAATATTTGGAATGGTCAGCCTTCATAAAGGATGAATAAACATGAGTTCATTTTCTTCCTAGAAAGCCCAGCAGGTGATTGAGCAGCACTTGAGCATCCTGGACACAGAAGAATGGGGCTGTGGGTTGCTGTGTGCTGGAGTCTGGCCTGACAGCTTCCCCTCTGCCCTCCTCTCTACAGAGGATTCCTGCTTCTCTACTGTTATCAGAGATGGGCAGGTCCTCTTATTTTGTCTGAACACACTCAGCCTCCAAGGCAAACGGTAAATCAGTTAGTCACGCCAGCTAAATCATACATTTTCTCATTAAAGAAGTGATTACATAAGTTTTATTTCTGCAGGAGCCAGCCTCTGAGTCTGGGTGACCTACAGAGGGTATTGCAGAACAGCGGTGTCCATGAAGGCCTGGTGTTCTCTGAAGCAGTGGGGGGTCTGGAGGATGGAAATGCTCTGAGGCTGATCCCCACGGCAGTGAGACTGCTCACAGAGAGAGCCTCTCACGGAGACTGGATCATGCGCAGCAGCTGGCTGTCACACTTGGGAAAGAGCCACAAATATGCTCCTGGTTTGTTATAGTGCAAACAAACTACACTACACACAACAACCCAAACATTTAGACTACAGCAAAGGTGCTTTATTCTTTGAAACAAAGTTAATGTCAAAAAGTGAAATTAAATTGTTTTGCAAATTGATGGCAGGGCTATTCAGAACTTCAGATCCCCTGATAACGTGATGGTTTACTCTTGCAGATGCCGCGCTGGTCCAGGTGGAAGCAGGAAACAGGGCTTTAAAGGCTGTATTTGGTAGCAAGCTTGCTGCTAAGGGCAAGTCACTAGCAGAATTACTCCAGCCCCACAGCACAGGTAAACAGTTTTCTTGTTCTTCGGTGAAAGAAAAGTGAAATCTATTCGCACACTAGAATATTGAAGTCTTAATAAAAGTTTTTTTGTTTGTTTGTTTTTTAATTTACTGCATGTTTCTGCTACTAGATGACTTTAGGAAAACTTCAAGAAAACTGAATCTATCTATTGGTAAATGATAACATCTAAACAAATGTTGTGTTGCCAGATGAATACAGGATTTTGGTGGATATGCGGTGGAATAAGCAATACTTGGACATTTTGGCCAACAAGTGCAACTTTGAGGATGAAGAAAGATACACGGAGTTCCTAGAGGCACTAAATGCAGTTGCCAACAGGTGGGACTAATTGTTATCTAGCCTTTCCACTCTTGAAATAACAAGGAGCCATTCTCTTAATTCCGAGTCGTATATAAAGTTATGCAGATCTGCTGTGTTAACAAATGGACTGCTAATGAGCGGTTTGTGTGTTAGGATTGTTCTGATGATGGACAGAGAAGAGAGGTCTGTTGTATGCACTTGTGCCGTTAACCTGTCTGGTCCGAATTCTGTACTGCAAATAGCCACGGCCTTCAGTAAAGGTATGCACTTTGGTTTTTATATTAGAATATAATTTAGTGCTTCTAAAAGTTAACAAATACTCAAATCCTCCTCACAGGGACTGTGGATATTGGTCACCTGCCACACCCTGTGCTGATGCACCTGCAAACCTTCTTTGAGTTGTCGGGCTACTTCATCCTGCAGGCTGTTCAGGCCGGACAACCTTACATCTCAGACCACATTATGTTTGAGGTTAGAACGCTATCTGACTCTTTACATCTACTCTTGTGTCTTTCTTCTTTTATTTAAATACAACTTTAAATTTGACAAGAATGGTCTCCAACTGCAACACTTTCATTGTGCGTTTAGATTCTGCAGCTGCTACAGTGGCTTGATCGATTCTGGGATGTGTGCAGCACACTGACACCCGACTCTCAGGGCATCTCTGTGCTGTCTCTGCACTGGCAGTGGGTCCAGAAACACCTCATCCTCCGACTGCCACAGCTTCTCCTGGGAGACGCTGATGCCACGTTTGAGTAAATCCCTTTCTTGCAAATACTTGTATCATTTATACAAATAATTTGTATTTGTATATGTATTTTTATTTAGTCTGAAGTACTTTCTTCTGAAATTGCTGTTCTAAAAATAGAGGTCACCAGGAGCTGCAGGCCACCTCAACAGCCATCCAGACTGTTCTGTCCACCCCTGTGTCTGTAGCTACAGCTCTGAAGGGCATTCAGAAAACCCTGGGGAAAACTCTTCCTTTTAAGGTCTGGATATAATTCATCAGCTAGGTCTAATAATAAAGTAATGTAAAAGCCAGTTTAAGTACCATCTGTCACTCACTCTTTTATATTCTTATATTTATGAGTCGAAACTATATCCATCTGTCTTTTCAGCTGGAGTCAGTAGCTAAGTGTGCATCTCAGCTCAGGCTCCTGAGTAAAGCCCTGGATGTGAGTGAACTAAAACTGGACAACAACATGATTCATTCGAAGCAAGAGCTGGTTCGACTTCAGGGTGCTGGACTCGGACTGGACATCAAAGAAAGTCTCCTAGAAGCCTGGGGCCTCGTTCTCTTAGCAAACAACCAATTGGACCCTCAAAAGTCAGGTGAGCTTGAGTTGCAGAAAAGCTTTTGCCATAAAATGTGATTGTTGGATATTTATAAGGGCTCAGAATAAGATTCTTATATATATAACAACAGTGACTGTGATTACATCACAGATATATCATCAGAATACAATCTGTACAGCCTCCATGTTTCTAATTGTGTGAGTCTGTGGACATTAATGCAGCTGTCTCTCACTTGCCTTGTACTGCAAACATTTACTGTATATCACTGATCAGTGAGCATACATGTATACACACATTTTAAAAGTTCAGACTCAGATCAGGCTCAGTGGGTCAACGTAGAACTGGAGCCACCTGAAAAGTCCAAAATGGAAAAGGAGCATGGATTCAGACCGGATCAGGCCTGGATCCAGTTCATTTTCCAGCTTCATAGTGGCTTATTTTGTCCCAGCAGGATCTGTATTCCTTGTTTAAAATCTCTCAGCCTTCCTATTCAATTAAAAAAAAAAAAAAAACTATTTTTTTTAATTGAATAAAAACTTCACTGAGGGTGTATCTGCCCTGGGTAACTCATCTCACATTTCTATCAATAAACTCCACATTTGAGCTTCACTTTCCTTCTCCTGCTATTCTCACTTGAATTGTAGTATTGGCGCTCCGTTGATGATGGTTTTGTTTCTCTACTCACACATGTGCTTAACCCACGTGCTCGGTTTACTGAATTTACTTTGATCACCTGTGCTGAAACAGGAAAGCTCAGTTGCCATCTCGGAGTTGATCTTGAACTTTATTTTTAGAGTCAGATTTTGTTGAACATGTTTCCTGGAATGTAGAGAGTTGCTTCAAGATTCTCCCCTAACTACAATATAAATCTTTTGGAAATACCATTTGGTATTAAAACATTCAGGAGCATGAATGTGAAACATTACATGATGGCATGCTTCCCATATGTTTTCCCATAAGGGGTGATGGAGAAGTTGGTGTCGAGTGTGGAGCAGCAGGAGTGTTGCATGACCTCCAGAGGGCTCTTGGAAGTCTGTTCCATGTCGGAGCATGACGAGTCCGCAGACGGAGTCCCTTTGTCCGTAGAGGAGCTGCAGCAGCTCAGCCGCAGGGCCCAGCTCTGGCCCCTGATGGAGGAACTTGCCGTCCTAAATCAGCTACGACTTAGCACAGACTTGCTGCATCTAGCTCTTTCTCCTAGGTGAGGCTCATCTTTGTCGTGTAATCAAAAATAGAAAAGCACCTGTTCTGGATGTTGTTGATGGACTGTATACTGAACTCCTCATGTTGACCTGCAGTGACCAGGAGGCCGAGGACTGCTTACGTCGCGACCTCTCCAGACATCTTCGTTACTGCCTCCAGTCCACCCCGATGAATGTCAGACAGCTGCAGCCACTGTGGTTCCTGCTCAGTAGTGACCGGGTCAGTAGTTATTGTTTGACCACATATAAAATGTTGATATTCAGCTAAAAGAGTTTGTTACATCACAACTGTTCAACTTATATCTGGTTGAAACATTAAGAACCAATTGCTGAGAACAGTTTTACTCACATTTCTCACATGGCACATTTCATGTCCAGAAGTTAGCCTTTCAAACGAAAATCCCCATTTAAAGCTGAAATATGTGAAAGCTGAAATATGTGTTATCTTCCAGCCAGCTGAGGAGCTGCCGTTTGTATGGTGTGAGCTTCTGTCGGAGGCTCTATCCTCCCTGTGGACCTGCAGCATAACCTCAAACCCAGAACACTGGCTTAAATGGGACCCTCTAAATCCTGAGACCCAGACGGATCCAAAGCAGCACCAAGGAACAGATAACATGGTAACAGCTATTAATATCTCCAAACTCACTGTTCCAGAAACACTGCTGGTTTTCTGCTTGTTTAATACATTTATGCAATATGGTTTCCAGGGTCCAGCTCTGCTGAGCAAAGCAGTGCGGTCCCATTGCGTACTGGAAGTGCTCAGCTGTAGTAAGACGGGTGGTTCATGGGAGCCTTCAGGAGAGGCTTTCCTCTCCCTCTCCAATGTCAGACTTGGGGATTGGAAAGGGAGGATTCAGCAGCTGCAGGATCTTTCTGCTGTGCTCTGGGACAACATGAGCATCCGTGCGCTGGCTGATTTCAGGTATAATGGAACATTAAATGTCCTTAACCAGCAATCTTTATTTTGGGCTTTGCTGATGACGGTTGCATTATCTCTCCTCAGGGGTACCGACTTTAGGCTCCAAGGTGCAGTCCTGCGTCGGCAACTTCAAAGCATGGCTGACGTGCTGCCTCCCACCTTGCAGGAAGGCTACATGGAGAGCTGTGAGAGCCTGGTGGAGGACCCTGACCCTCTTATTGCTGCCCAGGAGATCCAGACAGTCTTTAGAGACTTCTTGCCTCCTAAACTACTCCCTGATGGCCTGGTGGAAGCCTGCCTTACCTGCTTGCAGCAATATGTCCAGAGCAAAGTCCAAGGCTCCAATTCACTGGCTCGCTCTGGAGTGTTCTGGGTCAACATGGGCTTGCTGCAGATCAAAGTGTGGACACCACAGACCATCTTTGACCCAGCTGTAAAGAGAGCCTACAAACTCAACTATGCCCAGCAGGAGGTCTGTAGCTGTAGTACTCTCCTGACAAAGGTGTAAAGTGTTTGTATATAAATAAACACAACCATTGCCTTCATGTGAATGTAACAGTAGTGTTCATTGTAAGTAATTTTCTTTAAAAAGGTAACCTTTTCTTTTCAGACTGCTGTAGAAGAAAACATGAGGTCTTCTGGTTTGAACAATAAACTCCAAGTTCACTATAAGATCATGTTCAAACATGTTATTTTCTGATGAGGGTTTTTTTTTTTAGAGGATGGAATGTGGTGGATGAAGAGTACTTTCTACAATAAAACACTCAAAAGTACTCTGTTTCTGTCTGTCACAGTTGGCTCTGCTTCAGGAAGAATGGAAAGGGCGGAGCCTGTGGTCTCAGCTGATGACTGGAGCAGAACTGGAGGAGAGCAGCACAACCGATGGCTTCCAGCATCCTCGAATCAGGTAAGAGTTGGATGCTGATCTCTCAGCATGTCACGGTTGCATCAAAGTCACAGGGAACATCAGAACTACTCCCATTCCTCTCTGAAGATTTTACTGTGGGAATTGAGTTG